>NW_022196914.1:1500011-1526505 GCF_008632895.1 Mastomys coucha | reverse complement strand
TTTTGGAGGGGAAACTGGGAATGGAGAAATTCGCATGTAAATAAAGAAAATATCTAAAAAAAAAGATTTTATCATAAAGGGAGATTGAACCTTGTCAAAATTTTATCTGTTGAGTCAATAGTGTGACCTTTATCCTTGAGTCCCATAACACACTGCACTGCAGTTATTTATGTATGCTAAACCATCCCCACCTTTCTGGAATGACATAAATCTGGTTATGGTATGTGTTCTTTTTAATGTAGACTTAAATTCTATTTGCTAATATTTTATTGATTTTTCTAACATGTTCAAACTCTTCATCTCCTCTGTCTCTCATATTCTCAAGCTCCATAATTATAAGCACACAGTAACACACCAGATTTTATTTTTATATAAAAGATTAGGTTTCTAGCTTTGTGTTTTAAAGTATCTTCAGTAATTATTATTATTATTTTTGGTCTCCTTTGTCATTTTAATTGAGGCACTGCTAATTACTCTTTTTAAACCTTTAAAAGCACCAAATTTTAATGTCTAAGTAAATTTGGGGGAGAAACACTATCAGGAACTTCTCTCTGGAACAAAACAATGATGTTCATTCCTCCACATGTCCAAAGTAAAGGTCTACTGAAACCAAAACGAAAGTCCAAACCCCACACAGAAGAAAAAAGATAATAAAATCACATTCTGGGGGGGGGGGGTCAGTGCACTCCACAGTCTTTGCTGGGCTAATTGTCCTTCTGCTGACTTTTAAAAATTAACACCCTAACTCATCAAAATATACATTTTCCCCCATTGGCTTTTTAAAATTAAAAATAATAATTAAAAATGAAAACCACGTGAAGGAAGTCATGAGCAGTTGCTTGACTCATTTGATGGCATATATGGCATACGGGGGTCAGGGAGGTGGCTTGCAGCACACATCATTCAGGGGATGCTCATCTTTAAGACTTAGCTTTCTGCCAAACAGTGTAAAATACCCACAATACCAAGTATGAAGGGACACAGACAATCTCTTTTGAGAATTCCACAGGACAATACAGGCTCCCCAGCTGTTCTTCATAGAGCGACAGGGCTTCAGTCAAGTTGACACAGCTCCCGTGTGAAGTATTTTCCATCCTGTTTCAGAACCTTCATTGACAGGTCGAGAATCAGTCAGAGGAACTCCCATATAGAATCTTCTTCTGGAGATGTGGAGATAGGGACAGCTGTTAAATCATTAATCACATAATCAAATTCTCTCCCTCTTTGGCATATCTTTTCAGTACCAGGATACAGTCTTCTATAAGAACCTGATAGCAGTCTCCTTTAAGATTGTCCAAGATATCTCCACATGTTCTCCATATGTATTTCTTACATCCATCAATTACCATTTGGTCAATCTCTACCAGAGTGACCATCTTTGGTTTCAGTTTGACAATTTCACATAATATGCCTCCATCGCCACCTCCCAGAATCAGTACATCTTTGCCAGTGTAGTCTTCTTTACCACTGCCCATGATGGCCCAAGTATATGCCAAGTCACTCTCTGCCAAATTAACATCCCCGCTGAGGATGAGAATATTCCCAAACTATTTTGAGTGTAGAATTTTAATGTTCTGATAAGGTGAATCTTCATCATACATCACTTCATCTATGTCATACTCAACCATGCCCATCAGCAGTAGGCCAGAATCTGTCAATGACCCCTCCTCGAACTATGGGTAGTAATCTCTTTACCCACCAGGTACTGTCTTGACTCAATTCTTTCATTTTTCTTCTATTTTGTTCAAAAGGCTGTCAGTTTCTTGTTTGCCTTGCACATCACTGAAGGTCCAGCAACACCAATCCATGTGGATAAATTCTCAAATTGGCAAAGTTGCCATTCTTGTTTATGTAAGTTGTTAAATATCCATGGTCCTGCCAGGTGTGCACAGAGTCTGTCATCCCCTGCTCCTGAAAAATGGACTGAAGGCCTTTCAGAATGGTCTCACCATCAGCTTTGGTGCTGAGTGTGAAGTCAAGCGTGCTGTGTCTTGCTGTGGTCATAGTGTGGTGAGGTCCTGTGCCATGCCTGGGGAGGCGACCACGGGAGATTGAGGGACCTTGCAGTGTGTCAGGATGCGGGCCGGCGGGGGGTGGGTGTCAGTAATTATTTTTTAGTATAATATCCTAGCCACATTTCCCTACAAATCTTATGTATCTTCTTCGTTTCATTTTCACATATATTTTATCAGAATTTCTTACTTTGAAAATGCATTCATATTCATTTTGATTATCTTTATTTTTCTTTTCTTTTCATAGTGTTGCCTCAAGAGATGACTAAAAATTAATGTATCACAAGGAATTTTATAATTAAAAAAGAGCCTTATTGTTGCTTATTAGACTTGAGGGTAACAGAATCAGGGCCTGATGAATGAGAGCCCTAGTCCTTGGCATAAATGAATCTAGGTTGATCCTCTTTTAGGACTTTTCCCCCCTTCCAGAGTCATTCTCTTGAAGTTACATTGGATATTAGAAATGACATGACCACTGGTCAACATTTTTATAGTAGGAGACTTAGTCATCCCTAAGTGACAGGGAGTCTTGTCAGACAGATTGTCCTTGAAATGAGTGTGATTATCAGTTATGGTGAGGCTGCACCACATAGGCTGTCCTCACAGGAATGAGATTGCTGTCCTTAAGTGATGGCAGCGCTAACAATTTCCTTAGGACCTTTTGTAGAACCAGAGCTGAGACAATGATCAATCAGATGACTGATCTGACCTACATTATCTACTCTGTCATACCCTGTCCATTTTCTTTGATTCCCTGCCTGATAACATCTCCCTTTCTGTAAGCTCCTGGAAGACAGATCTGAGATCAGTGAGTGCCACTCTCTCTGTTCTTCCTAACATGTTCACATTTCACTAGAAATACTAGGGACTTTTTAAACATTCAGATTTTGTCACCTATCCCTAAAAAGTGACTTATTGAATAACTACTTGTCAGACAATTCTCTGGGGACTAAGGTGTGGGACTTACTGCCCTGCACCCTTCTCCTGGCATATGCTGATATCTATAATTTTATGAATTCCTTATGAACCTGTTCTTATCACATTATAGGGATATGAGCCTAGGGCACTGTTATGGTCTATATGTAGGATGTCCCCCCAGAGGTTCAAGTTTTGCACTTGATCTCTGATAATAATACTATTTTGAGACTTTAGGAAATGTTAGAAGGTGGGGCTGAGCTCAGGAGATAGAGTTTATCTTGTTCTCAGCCTTTTCTTATCCCCCATCATTCTCGTGTGCCATGAGAACCTTCAGCCTATACTCCTGCTACCATAATAGCCTACCCAAGCATATGGGGTCAAGCAACCATAGAAAGAGCTCTCTGAAAGCAAACAAAACAAAACAAAACAAAACAAAAACAAAAACAAAAAAACATGGAGAGACCCATGGCTTCAGCTGCAAATGTAGCAGAGGATGGCCTAGTAGGTCATCAATGGGAGGAGAGGCCCTTGGTCCTGTGAAGGCTTGATGCCCCAGTGTAGGGGAATGCCAGAGTGGGGAGGCAGGAGTGAGTGGGTGGGTGGGAGGACACCATCATAGAAGCAGGGGATGGGGAAATGGGATGGGGTGTTCTGGAGGGGAAATGGGATAACATTTGAAATGTAAATAAAGAAAATATCCAATAAAAACAGAGGAAAAAAACTTCACTTCCTTCATGAAGTATTTTGTTCACAGCAATGCAAAATTCTGTCAGATCCCGACAGCAAGAGGACCTGTAGTGGAAGGCAGAAGCAAATGTGGCAACAATCAGGGAGATCTCCCCACACCTGCTTTTGGATAAGAATCACTCACAAACCTTGCCACTGTACAGATTTGCAGATTTGCAGACTCCATTTGTGACCTGATTAACTAACCTTTCTTGAGACCCATAGTAAAGCTAAACTTTGAATTCAACCCCTTGGTGACTGACTCTTCAGGGCTAGATCAGCTTGACAGTGGCCTGAAAAGAGGCTTTGAAACTTGGTAACAAGTATGAAACAAAAAAAGTGCTGTGGGGGAAGGAAAGTTCAGATGAATTTTGGTGGCTCTGAGGGTGGCCTCATGCTTGTGACATGGAAAAAGTCAAGAAGATCAGGGAGCCTGGGCTGAGTGCAGAGGAAGAAATGATACAAAATGAGGTGGGTTGAGTAGCTTGATAAATGACACATTTTGGTCCCCTTAAAAATAAATATATGGTGCTTATTATTTAATGTCATGGGTGATAAAAGAGAGGATAAGTAGCTGATACTGAGTTATACTTGGCAAATTAATATACCAGGGAAGTGATAAGCCAGTAGACCTACACTGGTGTGGGGCAGGTGTTTATATTCAAAGAAGGTTGAGATCACCATGGGTACACCTGGCCTGGGAAGGCATCTGGGATAGACATAGGACATGTTGTGTCCAAAGACTCAGGAAATATATAAAATAAACAAAACATTTAGCCTTATTCCATAAAATAATGTCTCTGTTCATGTGTTCTCTAACATGTTACATCTTATTTATTGGTTTGGCTTGTATCCCTTTGGCTTGGGTGATTTCCTAGGAGCTGAGCCTCTGTGAGGTATGGCAGCCCTAGCCTGCAAATGGAGACAGTCCTGTGGCAGGGGTTACCTGACAACATTGACTATAGAGAAGCAGGATTTGACCCATGATGTCTTGATCAAGCCTGGCTAGAAGTTGCTGCTTAGGGGCATGGAGGGCCACAGCTCCGTAGATCAAGATGAGGTCAGTCTTGGTCAGGCTTTTTTTCCCAGAAAAAATACCCTGAAGACAATAGAAGGGAGATATAAACCATGTGAAGGAATCTTTTTCTCATATTTTCTCTTAATCCTGGTGTACCACCACAGGGTTAGTTAACTGGACTGTGATGATTACTGCGATTCTAAAACAAACACTCTTACTTGTACTAATGCCAACAAGATGGACTGTGATAGGGGCCATGAATCTTTTGTTAATTAGTATCCATCCTACACTCCTTCAGGGAAATAGGGTATACATCACTGAAGCTGTGATAGGACAAATGTAGGTGCACTTAAGCTTTCTTGGTTAGCACTAGTGCCAAAGAAAATGGAGTAGACCCCTTAGTTACACAGCTGGCCATCCTGCAAAGTCAAGGCTAAGGATCGAGGACAAGAGGTAAGAATAGTGTGGAAGAGGGATATTCATTGAAGAAATAAGTATTGTTTACCTCTGAGGGAATTATGAGCTTCAGAGAAAATTATTCATTTACCTTACATCGATTGAGAAAAAATTTCTCCTTATCTTGGAATGTTTTAAGAACATTTAAAACAATATCCAAGTGGTTCTCGGCGCAGAATCCTAAAATAGATGTTGTTCCCTAAAATCAGAAGGAACAAATTTTTGAGTGTAATCATGCTGGTTCAGTAGATACTACCTGAAGACTTACCACTGTGTGCCAGACACAGACCTTTCTGGTTACTGGGGATACAGGGTTGAATGGAGCCCTCCGATATCCCTACCCCTGTGGAGCTCACAGGCAGTTAGGCTGCTTTGAGTCAACAGGGGAACACTATAGTGTACCAGGGCACAACTAATGCTACAGAGATCAAGAGAGGGAGGAGGCAGTGACTGGTGAACACTTGGCAAAATCTGTGATATAGGTAGGGTAGGTAGAGATTTTTGTGCAAACCCATTAGAGTTAGGCAGAAGCAGGGCCCTGACCAGCAAAAATGTGAATTACTGGGATTCCTATGAGGGAGAGCTTCAAACACAAAGTAAGTGCAAAGGCCTGAAGCCTCTGAAGAGAGCTGAGGGAGTGAGCACAAAAGTCAGTGTGCCCCAAGGTCTAAGGGAGTGAGCAGAAAAGTCAGTGTACCCCAAGTTCTACAGGTGATCCTTAAGAATTTGGATATATCACTAACTTTTTATTTTATTTTTTTAACTTTTATTCCCAATTGACAGATAAGGAGTACATATATTAAAATGTTATAGTGTGAAGCTCTGATACATATTCTATACTGTGGGATGTTCCAATCAGACTGAATATATTTACTGCTCTAAATACCTACAGTTGCATGCATATGTGTGTGTGTGTGTGTGTATGTTATACCTAAAACCCATTATGTCGAGGCATTTTTGAAATAGGTAATATATTATTATCAACAATGTTTATTGAAAAATTATTTGAAGAGTCAATCTCTATGGAGATGGTCTCATATCTGAGGTACTTTAATTCTTGAGGGCTGGTTGTTGGGAGCTGGTAGTATCATATTCTAGTGATACAGGTCCTCCTACCTTACTTCCCCACTGTAGATGTTGCCGTAAAATCTTCCTTATGATTCTGACAAGAATCTTGTCATGGTTCATTGATGGCAGTTTGTTTTATGGTTGCTGTCACATTTCATTTGGCCAGCTACGGCACTGTTGTTAGTTCAGAGACACAGGCCCCTATCAGTGGAAGGCAGCTGGCACACTCCTTTGACAGCCTGTGGTCTCAGTCACCACCCTAAGATACACATTCCTTTGGATCTTGTAGACTATTTATGTGCTTGCTCCATAGTACTGTGCCTTTCCTCTTCCAATACGCCTGCCATTTTAGCCCACCAAAAGCCAGTTCCTGAACACATGGACTCTCAGTTTATTCAGTGCTGAGCTGCTTCAGAACACGGGAGAAAGCCAGGAGGACACACTTATGTTTCACCTTTGGTGGGGCCGTCAAATCCAAAGAGATAACTCAAAGCCTTTATTTAGTTTTCTTTCTCCATTTCCCTCAAGTTCCCCTCCCATCTGAAAAGGCTCAGTAAAGTTCATGCTTTTTTTTTTTTTTTTAATTCTCGAGACAGGGTTTCTCTGGCTCTCCTGGAACTCTGTAGACGAGGCTGGCCTCGAACTCAGAAATCCGCCTGCCTCTGCCTCCCAAGTGCTGGGATTAAAGGCATGTGCCACCACCACCTGGTTAAAGTTCATACTTAACTGTGGATTCCATGTTGTGTGTGTTCATTTCTCCTCAGTTTGACCTTGGAGGAACCCAAGCTACACAGCACAGAGGTTAGCAGTCTAGTGTTACTTGATTGCTAATCGTGCTTGGGAGATGCACAGACAGAAGGACTTGTTCTCACCATGTCATGGGTCTGCACGAAGCTCACCTACATGGCATCCCTTACTGGCTGGAATGAATGGGACACTCAGTAACTTCAAGGGAAGTAAACAAGGCACCTGAAAAGCTCAGAGGCATGCATGCCACACTTTCTCATAGTTTGTGAAACTCCAAGAGCTTGCATGAGAGCCTTAATGGATGCTTACACTGGACACAAAGTTACATGACTTCCTAGCCTACAGCTAAATGAAAAGGGACAGGATGATGGGGAAGACGTGTTAGAAACATCACCCAGAGAGACTGAGCTGACGAGGGAGAGCAGTGGAGCAGAAGCAGTCTATACACTCAATGACGTGTAGTGGTTTCTTCTATTTATGGTGAGAGAAAGAGACGTAAGCATCCCAGAATTCCTGGGGAGCGATGTTAACAAGATACTACAAGATTTTCCTGTTAGCAGTTTCTAATGGAGACACCTCTCACCACAGTGGCATAGCCTAGGCTAAGTAGAGAGTGAATAAATATTTCCCTGTATCTCTTAGGTTCATGTTCATATTCTTTCTAGATGACCATTGAGGTCACTCTCAGTTTGAAAATTTAATGATCTTGGTGGTCATCTTCATACTTCAAGAAACCAGAGGTAAGACACATCACAGAGCATCAACATTTGAAATATATTTTTCAGTATTTTTACACACTTGGCAGGAAGAAGTGAGGTACTGACATTTAAACAGGGAAACATTTTTCTTTTCCTGGGAAGGAATTCTTTTGGACTTTGTGAATAATACTGGCACTAGTAATGGTACTGGTGAATAATTCTGGTTATTATGATATACCAGGATTGTCCCAAGGTTTTGTGGATAGGATTAAAAGCTAGCACTGGAAGAGGGAACTTGAGAGGGATCCCACCTGTCTTTGGTCTCCCAGTAGGCTGGGAGTAACCAGGAACTCATTGATCTGTGAGCTCACAAAGTCTTTGTCTTGGCAGGATGCTAAAGTAGTTCCCAAGGCTTTCCAAAGAAATTTCTGGAAGACAAAAGATGAGCAGGAGAATTCAAAAGTTAAGAAAGCAAGACGGATGAAAAGGGGGAGGAGTTGAAGTAGTCATAAGAAAAGGAAAAAAAAAAACCCTGGAGGTCTTAACTTATAATTGCCTAATATCTGCATACATCCCACACTCTCTTCTTGAGAGCATTTCCTTCAGGCTCTGTCTTCTCTGGAACTACCTGCACTCCTTCCGAACCTTTTCCTAACAGGTTCATTTTCTATATCTTCTTTTTGAAAGCTTATACATGTATAAAATGTCTCTTAGTCATATCCATTCCCTACTCCCCCCCTTCCAGCTCTCCTTGGCCCTCTCTAATATATCTCCCTTCTACTTCCCATCTCATTTAATCTAGTGCTACCCATATAAACTTGTGTATGGGGTTCCTCCACTGGGGTGTGGGTAACCTATCAATGGCTTCCTCCAATCCCAACCAAAGAAAAGAGCATCTCCCTTTCTCAGAAGATAGCCGGCAGAAGCTTGCAGCTAGGGATGGGGCTTCTGGATACCTCCCTCCTCCATGCTGGAATTTTTAACTATCTTTCACTCCTATGGCCAAGTTAGACCTCGCATGTTATTACCATATGAGGTCAAGCATAAGCTAACCAGTTAGAAATGAGACTGAGGCTACATGGACTTGAAACAAGCTGCCCTATCTAAGACTATGATGTTTGAATCAAACTCTAGTTTATACTGCAAGACCAATTGAGAAGACTGAAAGCTGAACCCAGCCAAGCTCAATTCTGAGACAACTGTCAAAATATAGGACTGTAGAATGAGTTGAGTGTCTGTATTTCAGACCATTAGTGGTAGCTTGTTACACAGCAAAAACTAACTAGTATACTTTTACTTTACTTGTTTCCAGTGTAAGGACTGACCAACTGAGAAGTCTCACTGCTTAAATTGTAGTCTGTCCAGGCATGGTAGCTCATGCCTATTATCTGAACACTTAGGAATCTGAGGTAGGAGGATTGCTCTGAAGTTCTGGGTTAGCTTAGACTACAGAGTAGAACCATATTTTTAAACATCCCCCTCAAAACTGGTCTGCCTCTTTAGAGGGTTATTTTCTTGGAGCAATATTGTAGGTTTGGAAAGTCCTGGATGAGTAATATTACATCAAGAGCAAAGGGCCAGTTTATGAGATGAGGACTAGGCACTGCTTACAAAGTTCCCCGTATGCCCTCTTCCCCCAAGACAGGGTTATTCTGTGTAACAGCCCTGGCTGTCCTGGAACTTGCTTTGTAGAGCAAAGTAAAGTCTTAATTGCATCTGCAGGCTTTCTGGAGGAGTCTGAAGAGCTGGCACTCTGAACTAAGTCAGAGTGAATCAGGGTAAAGAATTTTGACAATTATATAGAAGAATTGAAGTTTAATAATGATAATAATTCATTATTGGATTTGGTATTAGAAACTGTAAAACTTAAGAAATATCTTTTTAGAAAACTGAAATTTATAAGTGATTTTAACCCAATAAGGATCATGATCAAAGCTGCTTTTATATTCAGCACACATATTGTACTGGTTGCTATGCTTAGGGACCTGCTTCTGCATCTGTTGAAACCCTTAACATATATCAAATCGTGAATACTCTGAAGAGTGAGAGATTTAAATAGTTTTCTCCAGGCACCATTAGGAGTACACAGCAGACCCTGGATTAAAATCCCATTTACAATGGAACCCTACAGGGTAGAGGGCTATGGGCATGATACTGTTGAACACAAGAACCAGATTTTGAAAAACTTCTTGCCTCTAACCTTGCTGAATTTTAGCATTGTGTCTGGCTGCTCAGCTTGTAACAATGGCATAGCAGAAATCAAAGCACAAACTGGCATTTAACCTGTGATGAGATTTACCTTCCTGGGTCCATTATTCCTCATTTAGAGGGGATCCTTGGATTTTAGCCAAGTGCATACCTATTGTATCACAATAGTCCTTAAAGATGGGTGGGCATCTGTAAGCATGTTGGTCTACATGTTGGGTGAATAGAAGGAAGTACTCAAAACTCAGCAAGGGACCTAAGGGAACTCCTTTCTCTGATCATTCTTTTCTCCTTTTGGATATACTAAAGACAAGATGGAGGCTGAGCAGCCATTTTAGATCATAAGGTGGATTCCAAAGTCCCTTTGGTGAAAAACCAACCTTCTCCATTGAGCTGTTGGAGTAACTACCCATTTGTAGGCTGAAGTCCCGACTCAGTTGGCTGGTCCAGGCCACGTCGCTGATTTTCCATAAAGATTCCTTGAGCAACTGTTGCAGGAAGTGGAAGGTAGATGTGAGTTTGACTATTTTGGGGGCTTTCCTGTTACTTCTCTCACTTTCTAAAGTATAGCTGTATATATAACTGGGACCATTCCTTTCTCATTAAGTAACTTGTTATTTTGGAATCTTTCCCTTCATTTATTTTTAAAACTACTTTCTGGTATGTTCTGAATTCCCATTAAGACTAAAATACACAGATGTAGAAATTACATAAGTACCTTACTTTCCTTTCTTAAACAAAACTTATACAAAGATTAAAATAGAATACAATCAGAAACAAATTTCAGTTAACATTTTCCAGGTTTTAATAGTTGGAAAAACTCCATTAGTCAATGTTTGTGTGCCTTATTGCCTACAAAATATGAGAGTGAGTGAGAGAGAGAGAGAGAGAGAGAGAGAGAGAGAGAGAGAGAGAGAGAGAGCTTTCAAAGATGGAATGAAATGTCTTTAAGAACCAAACAGAGGTACAGGTGCATTTCTACCAACTTGGTCTTTTCTAAGTGGATCTTCTTGATCTTACCAGATGTTCCCAAAGAGAATCAGAGGGGACATTCTTGAATCCTTGCATTGCTTCATGGGATGATGTCTTAAAAGGATTTTTTATCTCATTGGAGGACAAAAATCTGTTAGGATTTCTAAAACATATTATTTCTCTTATATTCCCTCTTCTCTAAGCTTAGAAAAGAACACAAAATGTCAAAGGCCCATGAAAAGATTTTATGCACTTTTAAAACCAGAGCTCAGCTAGTGGGCCTCTTAAAGAAAAGAAATGAAATAGCCCTGGAACTTTGAGGGAAGAACATATGTTACACGGCTTTGAAAAAAGATTAGCTGCACACTCAAGACTGGAAGAAGGAAAGGAACTGTTCTGGAGGCTTCCTGCTAGAAAAAAAAAGAAATTCCCCATCACAAAAAGCTATTTTAAAAACAGTAGCTGGTAAATGCATGCTGGGGATTTTGAAACAGGAAGGAGGATATAAGCGAAGTAGGAATGTAAGAATGGAGGACCAGTTGAGCAGGGCTATCACTTTCAGATCTTCCAGTATATATATATATATATATATATATATATATATATATATATAATCCTAAAGAAACAAATGCTGATTTTGGAAGAAGCATTGAAAAGAGGTAGAGGAAATAATGTTGGGAGGCCACTGAAAACTAACACTTTTGCAATTAAAAAAACAAAAAAACCCAAGCACTTATTTATTTACTTATTGGTGCGTTGTGTGGAGGTGCAAAGGCAATTTGTGGCAGTTGGTTCTCTTTTTCCACCATAGAGGAATGAGGATGGAACTCCAGACTGTCAGTCTTGGGAACAAGCTCTCTGATCTGCTGAGCAATTCTGCTAGCCTGGAAAGTGGCATTCTCAAGAAGCCACAGGAAATTCTTATGCAGACAGATTATGGTGGGAAATCTGCCACACCAAACAAAAACAAAAACAAAACAACAACAACAAAAACTCCTCCTTGTCTCTGAGGTGTTCCACTGCCTGTGGCTTCCTGAGATGGAAAACCCCTGCCCACGCCTGCCTGCAACTTGGCATTCCCCAAAGCACGATTTCGGTTTAAAAGTCTGAGGGGTTTCTTGGCTACAGAGGAGCTTGTTTTCTGAAGAAAGGATAGAGCAGGGGCCGTTTGGGTTTTAGAAACCAGGGGTGGGTTAGGATAACAAGAAACAGGCAGAAAGAAAGAGTTTTCATTTTGGAGCACAGAAGTAGGATTCACATTAATCCATGTTTTGTGAATTACAGAGGATTGAAGGGGATAAAAATCCTTGAAAAATCAAGATTTAAGAAAGAGAAAGATAATAAATACAATCATCAGAACTCTCTTTAACACAGTCAACCTGAAGAGCAAACATTGTTGTTCCCATTATGACTTAAAGGTTTAAGAGATGATTTTAAAGTGCTAGTCCCTTTTTCAAGGCAAGATGCTTCATCCTCTTTGCAATGCATTCTTTTGCTACTAATAAGAAGAGGGATAATGAGTTGATTTTAGCCTCCATCATCAATAGGAGGCCCCCTGCTACTCGTCAGTGGTGTAGGACCCATCCTTACCTGTAACAGCATGGTTTCCCACAGCACGATGCTGGCATTACTTCCTAGAGATGAAAATGAATGTCATAACTTTAAATCAGCCAACTTTAATTCTCCCCGACTCAACATCCAGTGGATAAGTTCCAACTCAAACTTTCTCTTTGTTCAGGATGAGTGTTTTGAGATGAAATTTTCTGTTGGCAACTTTAAATTTCTTGTCAAGTAGACAATGTCCTTAACCTATGATAACATCTGTTATTTTTGCTATTTTGAGTATTAATGACTGAAATGAACACATTTTGTAATGCATATTTTAACATTAATAATGTTTTGCTTTGGAAAGCTTTAACATGTGTGTGTGTGTATGCACAAGTGTGTAATACTTTCCAACCCCCCTATGCATACATACTACTGAACACATATGAAGGTCAGAGAGCAACTTTCAGAGACTGTTTATCTTCTACCATGAAGGCTCTAGAGACCCAACTCAGGCTGTCATGTTTGGTGGCAAATGCTTTTACCCATCAAGACATCATCCAGCGTCCCCCTCTGTCCCCTTTTAAAAATAATATAGCCCAAGCTAGCCTCAAATTTCATTATGTATCTAAGAATGACTTTGAATAAGATTGTTTGCACATCTCAATTATTAGAATTAAAAGCATGCATCAGCAAGCAGCTGCCTCTTAGATAACAGCAAAGGAAAATGTTTCTGTTTGAGGGGGGAAAAAAAGAGCAAAAAGAAAAGTTCCCAGAAAGCTGCCACCCTGACCCATGACCGTAACGTGTTGAGAACTAGATGGTAGGGAGTCAAGTCAAACAAGACAGAGCTGACTGCCTTACCTATCATGCTCATTTCCTTAATTGCCTAAAATGAGCGGTCTTGCCTTATGGGGTTACAGATAAATGGGGCATCATTTTTCTGTAGTCTTGTCTCCTAGCAAGCATAAAGACACAGCCACACTATCTCATACCTTCCAGAGGCTGCAGGAGTGCAGGCATGCGTGTTTTCCACATCTCTACCAGTTTAGGATGGATTAGCTCAGGCATAATCTTCAGAAGACCTATTGCACCGGCCCCACACAACTGCCCTAAACTGGCCAGTATAGATATTACCTACAAGGCAGAGCAGGGATGATCAAGTGAGAATGTATGTAACGGGACCACCTTTGCTTTGTCCTCACATTTTCCTCTCATCCCTAAATTAGATGCTCTTTTAACAAATAACCTAAGTCTCTTCTTACTCAAGGACAAAGTTAATATTTAGACTATTCTTTCATTTCTCTGTTCTTTTTCCTTCCTTCCTTCTTTCCTTCCTTCCTTCCTTCCTTCCTTCCTTCCTTCCTTCCTTCCTTCCTTCCTTCCTTCCTTTTTCTGGCCTGAGGGTGAAGGTTAAAAAAAAATCAACTACACATAGAAACAAGGAACACAAAAATTAATGGAAAGAATCCATATTTGGATGTACTCATTAATTAAATAAGAACCTGGAGACTATTGATTGAATATGGGATATATTTGTGGCCAGATATGGAGAAGAGAAATTTACATCATAGATATGGGATTTGATTGATGGTACTTACATAAGAAATTCAGTACACTTTAATTTTAATTTTGGGGGGCTCATCTTGGATCTGAATCTGCATCCCATGTTTATTTTTTTTTATTTTTTATTTTTTTGGTTTTTTGAGACAGGGTTTCTCTGTGTAGTCCTGGCTATCTTGGTATTCACTCTGTAGACCAGGCTGGCCTCGAACTCAGAAATCTGCCTGCCTCTGTCTCTCAAGTGCTGGGATTAAAGGCGTGCCCTACCACCACTTGGCCCATGTTTACTTTTAAGTAATTAAGTTTAGTAAGAGTTTCAGAGTGAGAAGATTATCTTGTCAGTAGTAAGTTTTCAAAAATGCCATTAGTGTAGTAGAGAATCTTCATTTCCTCTCGGTGTCTTTCAGAGTGTTTAGGCAAGTTCTTTCTCAGAATGTATTTTTAACCTGAACTGTCTGCATTATCAGCTTAAATGTATCCCATCTTGGTTCTTTGTCACTCACCAGAAGTCGTGCCAGCAGCTGCTGGGGTGAAGGAAGTTTCACTAGAAAGAGAAAGCAATTTTCATCATCACCACAGGGGACCGGGGAAATTCATACTGGGGTCGGGTGTGAGCTCAAAGTGTGGTTGGTAGCCATTCTGGAATGAGTCTCTCAGAACAGAAAGGTTTTGCTTTATTTATGGATGTACAAACCAGCTCCTGTAGAGATGACAAGTGCTGTTGACTCCTGGATATCACGCTTCTTCTTCTCTTCTGCCATAATCAGAATTCGGATGATGTTAAACAGGTAGTCCAGTGTTCCTGTGTATTCCTCAGGTACCACGTACGTCAGGATTCGAGGCCACAGTACCTGTAGGACACATGGAAAGTGTTACTTCTTGTTTTCCATACTAATATCCTCTATGTTCCCCTCTTTGTTTTAGAATCCTCTCTTTTGTTATTATTTCAGTTTTCAGGTCATGTCAAAGAGAAATAAACATGTCTGCACATTCATGTTTGAGTGCTAGTCATAGTGAGTGTGGGTGGGTGTTTCTCCCTGGAATTGCTCCTTGATTTTGGAGTGGGAAAATTCTTCAGTTTGAATGATGGCTGGAGGCACTAAGGGTAGTCCTGCTTCTCTGGGCTCCCTCTACAACGCCAGGCTTCTTCTTGTCAAAGTGACGACTGAAATTACCCCACATATTTTCCCCAACTCCAACGCTGAAGTGACACTGCCCTGGTCAGAATGGGGAGGAGAGGATGAGAGGACGCTCTACAAGAGGCAGACTGGGCATGGCTATTCCTTGTGCTCTGTGGCTCCATTGCTGCTCTCTCTAGTTCTGATAGAAACCCTGGTGTCAGCTTTGGCTTTGCGCATCGGCACTTGTATTTAATCATGAATCCCTCTTTCGCTGTTAGACCTCTCATGCTCTCCCAGTTTCGCTTGTATTCGGGTGCTGTATGACTCCTATTAACTGGCATCTGGTCAGTTTCTTTCTCTTAGGCTATCTGTGCCGTTCCGTGGGGGTCTCCACACAGATTCTTTTTTGTATTTAGCCTTTGACAAACATTTTTATTTGTTCATCATCCACGAGGCAATAATTCAATATACCAGAGTCTTTGACATTTAGTCAAGGAATGCTGAATGTCAAGAATCCTGTTTTTTTTTGTTTTTTTTTTTTTTTTACTTTACTGATTCCTTCATAAGAAGGTTTCAAACTTCAGTGTGCACCAGAAATTCTAGGGCTTTTTCAGTTGTAAACTGTGATATGCTGATTTATTAGGTTTATAGCTTCAAAATATGCTTTTGAAACAAATATTCCAAACAACTCAAGAACTATATGCTAGCCTAGATGAAGACTCAGATCCACTACAATTGAAGGGGGAGGCCCTATTGATTGCATCTTGGTTGTAACAATGATTTTGAGTCATCAAAATTTATCTTCAGGCTAATTTGCTCAAGAAAAAATAGTTTCTTAAGATCCTCGCTTTGAAGTTTAAATTAACTTTGTCTCCAATGGTCCCTGAGCCTGGGCACATTAAAACTGTTCTTTCTTTGCAATATTTCTAGGTAGGTTAAGATAAGAGAAGTAATATATCAGAATCCCTATGAACTGAAATGCACTCTCTACACATAAAGTAACCCATACCCATTGCCTTAAGTATAGAGTTTATCCGGCTTTGAGAAACATCTCTCAGCTGTGCACTGAGCATCAAATTGCAATTCTTACAGAGTATCAAAAAAGCTAAGGCTATATCTTTTGTAAACTCATGCCTTGAGCGCCAAGTGAGCAGGTCCCTAGACAGGTGATCACAGTATCTTAAGTGGTAATGAAAGTCCCTTACTGAGTTGGGGCTGTCTCAGATCCTATTCCCTGACACTGGATCCCCTTCCCCTACCTGGAATGGTAGAGGATGTGCTTAGTCCTACTGGGATTAGTTGTCTCAGGGTAGAGTGCTACCCAAAGCTGGCACCCCCTTCTCTGAGGCAAAGAGGAATCATGGGGGGAGGGATGTAAGGGTGAGACTGGAAGGGGAGGAAGGAGGTGGGGTTGCAATTAGGATGTAAAGTGAATAAAAGAAAAGTAAATTATTAAAAAAACAAAAAACAAAAGAAAGTCCCTTACCTGGGGCATCCCGATCACCAGTGGATCCAGGGATTTTAAGATCTCAAGGCTTGTTTCTTGAACAGATTTTTCCCCATTTTCATGTTCTTGAGAGTTAGATTTGACTGGTTTCTCCTTTAAGAAATGTCAAACAATTTCCTTTAACTTTGCTTTGTGTGCTTTCAGATGCTGGGCAGAAGACATTAATGCTCAACCCAAGGACTCATGGAATGCACCAATCTGGATCCCTAATACCAATCATGTACTCATTGGAGAAATGGGGTAGAAGATAACATGATTGGCTAAAACACCAAAAGAAAGTTTCTAAGACTCTTGGATGCCTTCCGTTCCTCTGTCCTCTAGGCTTTTACCATTTTTCATAGGAGAAAAATGCAAATCACTGTTTGCCAGTGGAATGGATAGTAATTCCTGTTGTGACAGGGTTTCTTCTGTATAGCCCTGGCTGTCCTGGAACTCACTCTGTAGGCCAGGCTGGCCTTGAACTCAGAAATCTGCCTGCCTCTGCCTCCCAAGTACTGGGATTAATGGCGAGTGCCATCACCACCACCGGCCAAATGCTGAAATCTTAAACCTCAAAGTGATGGTGTAAGTAATGGTGGTGCTCCGAGGGTGGTAAGGCTGTAGGCACATAATTGAATGGGAGTTTTGTGGAAGCGACCTAAGAATCAGCCAGTCCCTGTATCAAGGGTGGCCACACTGAGAAGGCACTGTGTGGGAGGAAGATCTCATTAGACACAGACTCTTAAATATTGTTTAGAAGCTGCCCAGCTCAAGGTATTATTGCGTTTGTGGCTCAAATAAACTCACCACTGTAGTATATATTTATGTCTAAAGCCATTTAAATTTTCCTAGCCTCCCTCATCTGAGGCCCTTGGAGGCTATGTTGCTTCCTCAGAGAAAACTGCCTTATCCTAGTGTGCATTCGTTTTAAGTGAGAAATGGCATCAGTGAAAGGGAAAGGGATCTAAGAGAACCAGGGGGTTAGAGAAATAATAAAAGTGGTAAGACAGAGGTTGTACTTGGGTGATGTCTTAGTCAGGGTTTCTATTCCTGCACAAACATCATGACCAAGAAGCAAGTTTGGGAGGAAAGGGTTTATTTGGCTTACTTCCACATTGCTGTTATCACCAGAGGAAGTCAGGACTGGAACTCAAGCAGGTCAGAAAGCAGGAGCTGATGCAGAGGCCATAGAGGGATGTTCCTTACTGCCTTGCTCAGCCTGCTCTCTTATAGATCCCAAGACTTCCAGCACAGGAATGGCACCACCCACAAGGGGTCCCACACCCTTGATCACTAATTGAGAAAATGCCCCATGAGCTGAATCTCAAGGAGGCACTTCCAACTGAAACTCCCTTCTATGTGATAACTCCAGCCTGTTTCAAGTTGGCACACAAAACCAGCCAGTACAGGTGACATCATTTTCTTTGCGGCTCATTGAGTCAACTGCAATTAAAGAACTATTACAATCAAAACTGTAGCTTGCTCATACCAGGTTCCTGTTGGACATGGCAAACTGGGAGAAGATGTAATCGATCAAGGGCCATCCTTCTCGAGCTTCGATATATCCCTTTTCACACATGGTTTGGATGAGAAGCAGGGTGGACTTCCTCACCTGGAGGAAGAGTAATATGGCAGCTGAAATGATTTATGGTTTGCAGAGGAGAGGCAGGCCCTTCCACATGCCTGCCACCTTCAGAACCATCCAAAGGTGGGGACTTAAAAAGTATACATTTTTACTCAACCATGATTTATTCCAGAATCTCTTAGGGAGAAATTTGTTATTTTCATGAGTTCTAAACTATTATTTCATATGAAAATTAAAATAATCATTCATTTTTTTCTTATTATAACTTTTCTAACATGGAAAATTTGAATAGCAGAATGCAGGAAACGTCAGGCAGTCTCTTACAAGACTTATTCTTGATGGTCTCAGGTTGAAAAATCTATGTTAAGAAAAAGACCCATGGCTTATTTTTGGGAAGAAAGTGCACTATCTTTTAAGGAAATATTTATTTTTGAAAGTGTAATACAATTACATCATTCCTCCATTCCTTCTGAACCTTCTCATGTATCTCTCCTTGCTCTGTTTCATATCTATAGTCTCCTTTTTTTCATTGTTACTACACACACACACACCTAAATATAATAGATTTGTTAAATATGTCTATACAAGATGCTCTGTGTGTGCCGTGTTTCCTGAATGTGTTTGTTTTTAGGGCCGACCATTTGTTGCTGGATAACCAGAGTTCTTCCCCCGGGAAGATTCTTTCAATCTCAGTGTTCTGCAGTTGCTGCCCTTCTTTCCTCTGCTCGTGGTCAGCACGTCTCTTGTTGTTCTCGTTCAGCTCACATTTTGGTAGTCATCTTTTTAAAGGGAATTTCTGTTTCTCTAGAGTGCGCATGTGCATGTACATGGGTGCATGTATTCTACAGCTCACATGTGGAGATAAAAAGACACCTTGCTGGAATGAGTCTTTCCTTCCAGCATGTGAATACTCAGGATTAATCCCAGGGTAATCATGCTTAACAGCAGGTGTATTTTCTCACTGAGCAGTCTCTTCAGCACATATCATTGTAAGTAACCTAAAAAAAAAATCTATTTGAAGAACATCGCAGAGTTGGTATGGGAAAACTCTTTTATTCCACTAGGAAGTCTTGGAACTGCATGTAAATTAGAATGTAATTTATCTTTTGGGGTTGAGTTCTTTTAAAAAATGACAATGACCACTGAGCAATTTATAAAAAGTTTCACACTAGATCCTAAAAAAAAAAAAAAAAAAAAAAAACCAGAATAATTTTACTCATTCCTAAAGCCATCACCAACCAAATAGAAGTGCCAGTTAATGTTCTTACTTTTACACTGAGGTCACCCATGACAAGTTTGATTGTCTTTTCAATTGAAGTCGTATGGTTCCTAAACTTGGGCTCTGAAAAATCAAAAGGAGAAACGGAGGTCAGACCCAGTAGGAATACAGTATAATCTAGAATTGGTGAAAACCTATAGAATTAAAGCCCACAATTTGAAGGCTCTGCTTGATAACATTATATGCTGCTCCTTCCCCTCCTATTTCTTATATCTTCTAATCATTAACCATGCCAATTTCCCCTTTAGTTTTCTGTTACATCTGTTTCTTCCATCACAGGTTAAATTACAGCATGCATTGCATACACCATGTCCAGGGTATAAAACTTAAAGACTCTTTTGTATTGTTAAACAAACTTTTCTAAACTGACTTTTAAACAACTAGACTTTTAAACTTACCATGACATGAAAAAAATTGAATTCTCACATTTTACTGAATTCAGGATATCAACCATTTTATAGTATATCATTATTTATTTTACTGCACCAAAAAAAGAAAAAACCATACAGTGGGCAATTAGAATAAAAACATTAATAAAAAACATGTTCACTATTATAATAATGTAATTTTTGAAAATAATGTGATATAGTGATTCATTATATTCTATTCTGTTCTAAATGTAGAGAGTTCTATACCCCTTCATCAAACTGCTGAGTCTTCTAAGTTTTTAAATTTAACTCTTCAAATTTCTTTATCTTCCTCAATGAAATGCATTTGTAAATTTCACAAAGAAGGAAAATAACTGAAAATGCCTGCTTAGACAGTGGAGGTCACAGAAGACCGAAAAGACAGTTTTCAGTGTGTGATGTCACACAGAAGATGTAGCAGAGGGCTTGGGAACCATGGGCTGCAGCTACTGTCTTGCTGATGAATGATTCTGGCTTCATCTTTAAGGCTTACCCTCAGCATTGATAGTCGATCTTAACAGAGTTAAGATTCCTGTTCGAACAGCCTCATTGGTACTTCTTATTTGTTCATCAAAAAAATCCAGCAGGTCTACAGGGTTGGCATGAGCTGCAGGTTTAGAAATACCAAGCTTGTGAGAATACCTTCAAAAGATTCGCATTAGCACATGCTAATTGCACATTTTGTTATTTTAATATGTGCATGTAACATATGGCAGGACCCATTTTCTTCTTAGGTAAGATTCTTGTGAATGAGAGGACAGGAATTTCCTCTTGAGGGCTGTCAGGGCCACTCTGTGGTTGGTTTTGTGACCTCTAGGCAACCGTAGTTCTTCTGTAAGTAGTAATACAGAACTAGCTGAGCAGTTTGTTTTCTAAGATACTTGCAGGGCTTGGGTTACTCTCCTCCAACCTGTGTCCTTAGCCTCATGTGGAAGTTAGGAATGTTGCAAAGACAATCTAGAGAAGGCTAGTAGAAGGGATACTAATTCAAAGGACCTAATGTACCTATAAGAAGAAAAGGGGGCACATGAAGGGTCGTGGCAAGATCCATGAAGATGGAGGCAGAGACGAGACAGATACCTCACCAGCCCAGAAGCTAGAGGGCAATAGGGTAGAGTAATGGGCCTGGATCAAGGGAAGGCATATTGAGTTAGAAGTGATCGGAGCAAAGTGAACTAGTGAGTTAGGCATACAGGGAAGAAGAATGTACATCATTAGAGAAGTTGGGAGAGAACTGGGGGGGGGGGAGGGCTGGAGAGACTGCTCATCAGTCAACCGCACTGATTGCTCATCTAAAGGGCATTGGCTTGGTCCCCAGTACCCACATGATACTGCAAAATCATTTTTCACTCCAGTTACAGGTAACTCAATGTCATATTCTGTTTTCCAAAGGCATTGCATGCACACAATACATAGATATACAAGCAAGTGAAATACCCATAAGTGGATGGAACTAGAAAATATCCTGAGTAAGGTAACACAGACACACTCACTGATAAGTGGACGTTAGGCAAAAAGCTCAGAATCCCCACGGTACAACTCATATGAAGCTCAAGAATAAGGAAAACCAAAGTGTGGATGCTTTAGTCCTTCTTAGGAGGGGGAACAAAATACTCACAGGAGGTAGGGTGAGAAGGACTTGGGAGGAAGAAAGGACGGGAGGGGAAAAGGGGGTCAGGATTAGGTATGGGAGGAGATGGGGATGATAGACAGAGGGAAATTGAACAGAGGTGTGTAGCAATGGGGGATGGGGAACTGGGGGTAGCCACCAGAAAGTCTCAGATGCCAGGAGAGCAAGAGGCTCCCAGGACCTAATGGGGATGACATTAGCTGAAATACCCAAACAAAGGGGAGGGAGAGCCTATAGAGACCATATCCAGAGGATAGGCAAGGACCTTGGTTGGGTGATGGGGCTCCCCACTCATCTCCAAGTTTTTAACCTAGAATGGTTCCTGTCTAGAGGAAATACAGGGACAAAGTGTGGAGCAGAGACTGAAGGAAAGGCCATCCAGAGACTGCCCCACCTGGGGATCCATCTCATATACAGACACCAAACCCATACACTACTGCTGATGCCAAGAAGTGATTGCTGACAGGAGCCTGATATAGCTGTCTCCTGAGAGGTTTGCCAGAGCCTGACAAATACAGATGCGGATGCTCAAAGCAAACCATTGGACTGAGCATGGGGACCCCAATGGAGGAGTTAGGGAAAGGAATGAAGCAGCTGAAGGGGTTTGCAACCCCATAGGAAGAACAACAATATCAACTAACCAGATGCCCTGGAGCTCCCAGACACTAAACCTTCAACCAAGGAGTACACATGGAGGGATCCATGGCTCCAGCCACGTATATAGCAGAAGATGGCCTTGTTGGACATCAATGTGAGGAGAGGCCCTTGGTCCTCTGAAAGCTGGATGCCCCAGTGTAGGGGAATGCCAGGACAGGAAAGTGGGAGTGGGTGGGTTGGTGAGCAGGGGGTGGGGGATGGGAATAGGGGTTTCCAGAGAGGAAACAGGGAAAGGGGATAACATTTGAAATGTAAATAAATAAAATATCCAATAAAAATATCAAGGAATACTTAAAAATGTGATAGATATGCAATGAAGTAAGAGAGATCTGGAGGAGGTGGTCTCTCAGAGGAGTGCAATGCCTGTTTTCAAATGTGCTGATGCAGAGACTTTGGCATCTCCTTTGTAATCGGTGCCAGGTGTTTAAAAGATGATAGAAAGGAGAAGTATGGTAATGCAAAAGTAAAATAAAGAGAAAGAGAGAGAGAGAAGACAAAAGAAAGGGAGGAGAAAGAGGAGAGAGAATTTTTTTTTAAAGTTCTTGCGATCAAAGGAATGACCAAGAATGAGACAAAGAACCAAGCCAGGACTTATGACTTGAAAATATCATAGTATCTGATATACTCAGAGGAAAAGCAATCTTTAGGGTGAGAAATTCATGCTGGTTTCCCAGAAAAATCTTCTGGTTGGTAGCAGATAATACTCTCTACACAGAATCACCTTGTCCAAGGTAGCCTGGCGTGACTTACCACTCTACCCATGCCACTCCTCTTGTGATCCTGTGGGAGGGAAGGGCAGGCAGAGACTGCTGTGAGCTTAAGGAACATTCTGTATGTGTGGCAGCAGTTCCATCTTTGTCACTGTGAGCTATCTCTTATTAGCACTCTGGATGCTGGGTCATACCTAGGATGAGGAAACAGCTTGAAGCTTCAAGTTTGTTTTCCTTTATTGGAGGCTCTGGAACTTTGCAGATCTAAATAGGGAGGAACAACAACAATCGGAGACCAAGCAGAAGTCAAAGGGGGAGAAATAATGTGAACCGAACAAAGAGATCTGACTGCATGGACTTCCTACCTGGTGCAGCAAACTGCTGAGGATAGATCTTCTCAGGTTCTTGGGAAGGACAGTGTCATAGAGGACTGTGGCAATGAGTATCTGCTTTAGACTCTAAAATGGAAGCAGTGGGTTAGTGGACTGCTGCCATTGAGGCAGCCACACAGGAGCTAGAGGCCGACCAGTGAGTACATTTTATGAGAAGAACAGACCCAACTGTGCTTCAGTTAGAGAGTTTTCATAGTGATTCGGATGTCAGCAGCTCGGAGTGAGAGTTCTTCGCACCTCTTTGCAGTTTCCATCAATGGTTGTGGTGAGCTCTTTCTGTTATGCCCCAGCAAGTGGGTAAGGGGAGCTACTGAAGAGGTGTTTGAGTTCCCTAAGCTTTTTGAAACTTGGTGTCCTCAGACAGGTGTCAAAGGGAGCCCCTTCCCCTCTTACCTGTGTGATGTAGAAATCATTCTCCTTGTCTTGGTACTGGATGAGGAGCCAGGATATTTGGCTCAGTGCAAATTCACAAAGGTCTTCCCGATGCAGCAGCAGGCTCACGGTGGGGCCATGGGCCTTAATTATGGCCAAAGTCTATAGAGGCAATAAACAAAGATCATTGATGATGCTGTGCTATGTTTTGTGGATAGCTTTCAGTGTATGGGTGCTTAGGGGACTCCATAAATACAAAAATTTATTTTAGGAAAAAAAAAACACCTTTAGAAACAAAGCCATTCTGTTTTGTTTTGTTTTGTTTTTTTTCTGAAAATGTATGAGCAACAGCATGTGTAACCACATCTATGTCTATGTGGATGTTCGTTTCAATATTTGTTCTTTAATTGTTTTTGGTGTATGATCCCCGACCCTGCCCTCTGTGTTTGTATACATGTGCAGATGTGTGCATGATTGAGGCTCACATATGGAAGTCAGAGGAAAACCTCAGGTGTCAGTCTTAATCTTCTATCTTGTGAGACAGGTTGTTTTGTTTGTTTGTTTGTTTGTTTGTTTCTGTGTTAGTCAGGCTTGGCAGCCTCCAGCTTCCTCTAATTCTCATGTCTTTGCTTCCAGGTCCCCGTAGGAGTGTGCTGAGAATTCAGACACCTGCCCTTCCATGTCTGGCTTTTGTGTGAGTTCTGGAGATCCAAATTAAAGGTCATCAGACTTGTGCAACACGTGCTTTACCAACATTTCTCATAGTCACTTTCAACATACTAATGAATTAAAAATTTTCCTGATGTTATAAAATACTTTTGAGACTCCATATTTCTTCACTATTAAAACCTTCCATTTGGAGGGAAGCTTGTAAAGACACAGGGTGAGAATTAAAACAATATGTTATTTTCAGGGGAGATGAAACATTCCTTCCAGAAGGGAAGTCTGTTTTTAGTGATGAAATACTTCACCATCCGAGATTGAAACCTTTCATTTTTCAGGGAAGGTAATCAAGACACAAGTTGTTTATATGGAGATGAAACAGCAAGATGGTCTATGAGGAGGTGAAACACTGAATCCTTCTGGGAAGCTTATTAATAAGCTCAGGAAATTAAAAAAAAATGTCTTCAGGAAGTTTCTGAAACTGACAAGGTTCAGTAGGTCCCTCTTTCCCCAGGCATATATAAGCAGTAAGGATGGCTGAGAGACTCTCAGATGAACTGAAGTGCCTGAAAGAAGCAGGAAGCGTCTGAACTGTCTAGAAGAGGCTCAGAGCAACTGAGCAACCTGGACACCCTTCAACTTGGTAGAGCTGCCTGAAGGTCGTGCAGCACACTATAAGCTTCTCACTTGCTGGAACTGTTACCCATGTTGGGATAGGCTTTGGTGATGTGGCTGTTTTGGAGTCATTTCTGCTCTTGTACCTAACCCCTCACCTAAATGTCTGTAATTAAGTCCAATAAAACCTACTGGTTCACCAAGTTGGGCTTTGGTGGTACTTGGATCTCGGTTCCCTGTCTGTGATGAGTTGATGCTTGTTCATGAATTCCCAAGAAGAGTGTCACATGGCATTGCATGCTATTTTGTTGGTTTCCCCTCACACTATTTCACCTACAATATTCTTACTTACTTTCCTTATTTTCTCAGGATAAATTTGTTAAGATGCTTTGTTCTGAATTTCTTACCTCCACTTCTTACAACCCCTGCCCCCCAAAAAGTCCACTGTAACTGAGCTTCCATCTGACACTGGGAAAGGACAACTTCCAGAGCAGAAAGCAATTTTAAGTACAAACAAACAGTTTAGTGTATAATTTGATAGCCTACATGCTGAAGCTAAGATATGTGGTGATCTGTAATGTTTTCTTTTACAACAAACCATATTAAAACTTAGCAGCCCTTTACATCACCGTTTATTTTACTTGAGACTGAGTCAGCTGGGATGCTTCTTCTAATGTAGCTTACTGTTCTCGGCATAGTTTCCACTGTTTTTCTTGACTTCTGTAGTAATGGCCTGTACATCTTTACGTGCTATTTTGAAACTTCTTTTTTCGTTTCTGGAATCTCATTCTCCTTTTCCTCTTCCTTCAGAAATATTTATCCTTTATCCTGTCATGAGTTATTCCTTTGCATTTTTTCTAGAACTCAGTTTTTGCCACACTCAGCTTTTTATGCTGTTCTTGGATGACACTATCCAAAAATCATTCAGTTATTTAAATTATGATGATACCCAAACCTATGTAACTAGCTTTTGATTTTTGTCTTAATTATGAGCCAAAACTATCCAACCCTACTAATAAATATATCATAGGCATTTAAGCCACCATAAAAATTGCAATACTTTTACACATATGAGTAAAATCTTTTGATGTTATTTATTTAACTGTGTTACTGGTAGACACCAGAGGTTTTTTTTTTGTTTGTTTGTTTGTTTGTTTTTTGTTTTGTTTTTTTTGGACTTATTGATTCTTGTCAATTTAAAAATTCAGTTCAAATGTAGTTTATGACATACAAAACATAAACAAATCGACAGTCTCTCATTTACTCATTTGTTTTCCCCACACATTGAAATACTAGAGTGAGATTTTGGTCTGTTCAGGCTTTGACAAATCTCTATCATCTGAAACAGGATCAGGCATCTTGTCCTTCAAAAAACTTCGAGTGGGACAATGGATACACAGTGACTTGAAGTAGATAGAAAAATTGGTAGACTTAATATACCTTCTAAAACATAACTAATGATACCCACAAGAAGTTCCACATTTGCTGATTTTATCATAAAATATTCTTTTAAAAACTGCTTTAATAGCTTAAAGTGTAGGTAAGAAACCAAAGAGGTTCACTAAATTTTAAGCCACATATATGTATATATATGTATGTATATATATATTAGAGGATATGTATGTGTGTGTGTGTATATATATATATAT
>NW_022196914.1:1493500-1500001 GCF_008632895.1 Mastomys coucha | reverse complement strand
TATATATATATATATATATATAAATGTATATGCATGTGTGTGTGTGTGTGTGTAAGATACACATATGTAAGATACAACCAAACTCTAAATCTGGCATGACCAGCATGGGGGTTTGCAATGTGAGCCTATCTGAAACCCTACTCACATGCATGGGTGAGGCCTGGGGGGCCCATTTCTCCATTATGTACCGGAACAGCATGAAGATCTTGTCAGAGAGCCGGTTAGCATCTAATTTGGGATATGGGAAGTCCTTCCAGTGGTTGACATATTTGTAAATGGACTTGCTGAATTTTTCAAGGGCTGCATTAAAAAGAAAATACAATCACAGACTGAAACAAACATGAAGATGGAAAGAAACATCAAATTACTCTAAAAGAGAGCACAGACAACATTTCTAGCAAACATTTCTAAATCATCTTAAAGCTTCATCCAATAAACCTGAAAACATGAAAATTGTTTAGCAAATTTCAATTAATAGTTAACAGAGCATAAATTAAGATTGTTATTATATGCTATTACTAGGAGAGAGTCTGTTCAGAATGGAACATATTTAACATAGGCAGTGCCACATGCCAACTAGATTAAGTTATAGGTGA
Source organism: Mastomys coucha (assembly GCF_008632895.1). NCBI lineage: Eukaryota > Metazoa > Chordata > Mammalia > Rodentia > Muridae > Mastomys > Mastomys coucha. The sequence continues at coordinate 1,499,405 of NW_022196914.1, read as the reverse complement.
TGTTCTTACACATTGATAGCAGAGAAGATTTGATATAAACTCTTTTGTAAACTCTGTGCAATCTATCTGCACCATGTGAGAAATGTCCTGGAAGCATGCCTATTCTTAAGAAAAAAAAGCAAAGGAATACCCACCTAGACAGAAGGTTTGCCTCATACTTTCATCCTCTACCAGCCTGAGCATTGTCTGCATGGTAAGCAGGGTCATCATCATGAAGGGGATACTCTGGGACACTGCAGTGAAGGGCACAAGAGGGAAAGGTGACATTCACTTTTCATGTGGGTTGTCCTGACTCTTTCTTTCATCCATAAAATGCATGCCAGGACTTACTGGCTTAGACAGGTGAATAGCAGTAGGAAGATTGTGTTCTTGCTCTTCTTCCCCCAGTTGAAAGCCTGAATATCATTAATCAAGATGTTGTGGGTCTGAAGGAAACCACTAGCTAGGTAGCCACCTATGCCTGCTGAATACTAATAAGCAATTTTGAATTGTTACTTCATTAATATCCATATCTTCCATCTAGCTTTGCCCATGTCCCCAAGGTATAGCAAATAAACAGGTGCTCAATAGTATCTGTTCAATAAAATACTGTAGAAACAAATGGTGGACATCCTTTTTCATATAAGTGTCTTGTTATTGGAAGCTTCATGGAGAATGTGTTTCTGTAAATGTAAAGACAGGAGGGGAAGAGGAGAGTGCAAGAGAGCCTGTTATATTTAGCAGGGCATCCTGAATCAATGGCTGGTCATCAGGTTCATCCATGCTCACATCTCCCATGTCTTTATACCAATGGATTTTACTGCAGTAGAACATAGAGAGACAATTTTGTTTTTGCTTAACTTTCTAGGGATTTAGATAATTAGTCAGGGGTAGCTACTTCCTAGGGAAGATGTAAGATGCTCCTTTCATACCATAGCTGGTTGCCAGTTCAGCCAGGGCAAGCACAACAAATTCATTTGGCAGCTCTAGAATCCTAAAGTTACTTTGTACTTCATACATCACAGAGTTGAAATCATGAGCAGCAAGAGACACCAACACCTCACCAGCCAGCATTCTGATTTCTCTGGGAATCTAAGAAGGAAAATAACAAGAATAAGTAGAAGTGTGAGTCTAAAGGGTGGGGGGCAATAGTCTATGCACTATTCTAAGTTCACCTCGATTTGAAAGAGAGGGAGAATGGATGGTTTTAAAGTCATAGTTCAGATCTCTTAGGCAGGTATCAGTAACTGAGAATGCTAAGACAATTTTGATGCAGTTCTTATAGACTTGAAGCCAATAGACCTCCCTTTTCTTCAGATAAAGTTTCACTCTATAGCTCAGGCAGACCTTCAACTCATGACACCCCTGCCCCTGCTTCTAGAGGATTGGTGTTACAAGGCATGGACTATTAATTCTAGCTCATAATTTTCTTGCTATTTAAACAGGTACCTTGATGCAGAGTTTATGTTTTATGTTTAAGAAATATGAATTACTATGGTTGAGTAAACAAAGGTAAAAGGGATTGGACTAGGTGGGTGAGAGCTTTAATTTTGCTGTCATTCTGATGAAGTTATCTTCAAATTTAGACATATTGGGAGATAGATACTTCTATTTTGGATGGTGGTGAGCTAGCTTTAATCAACCCTCCTACCAAGGGAAATGAAGGTACAACAAAAAACCAGTGAGAAAAACAAGAGAGCTTAAGCACAGATCATAAGCAATTCCTATATTGAGATCTGAAACAATCAGATATTGGAAGATAATGGAGCCAGATAGGAAGTGATATGGGAGCCAAGAGAACTGGGGTCTACACACTCTTTCTGTCAGCAGATTGCTGTGCTCCACTGTAATCGGCTCTCATGAGTACAAACTTCCTCATCTAGAAAGATGGATGGATGATACTGCCTCTAAAGTCTTCCTTACATTTGTCTCATTTTCCTAATCTGTGTAGTGGTGACCAAGAGACTCTGTAAGTAGCTTTATGTAAGCTCCCACAAAGAACAAATATTCCAGTTATGGTCCCAGTGGCCATGACAGGAAGGCTTTTGTGCACCTACATAGTGTATTTGAGGCACTCAAAGTCAACCAATACCAGCCCTAGTGCACTATCATCACCAAGACCCAAACTTACTTCTTCATCCCTCATGTCCTTAGAAGTGTAATAAATCAACCTTTGGACTATTGTATCATCCAAGATGTCAGTATTCTGAATAAAAGAAGTGAGATGACCATAAATGTCTTCCTGTGAACACAGAGGGGGACAAAAGTATTTGAGTTGCAAACGTGAAGAACTCAGATAAAGCCTCAATAAAGGACACCATGAAACTAAGCAAGGTATGTTTGCTGTACAGTCATTTAGACTTTCTAAGCATAGTATGCATTCTTAGTAGTCAAGCACTTACATGTAGAGCAACATTAATTCTAAAACTTACTTTACTTTGTTACATTTCTAAGACAATACCTAATTGAACCAGAGACAAAATAGCCAGTATCTCAAAGTTTCTTATCATCCCTGTTGTAGAGTTCCCAGGGCTGAGGCCTTTTGTAATGGTACTAAGGAGCATCCTGTATCATTAAGAACATTGCTACACTGTGAACACTGCTGTGTTCCAACGAGTGTTACAGTCTTTTGTTTCATCCATGCCTTTCCTGAGACAATATGGGGGACCCTTTTGGATGGCAGTGCATCTCTAGGAGATGTGATTTGAACAAATGCCTTGTTGGGGCTTTTACAAATCTTATAGATGCTGAAGATGTCCTGTGAAGGATGAAAGGAAGATTGGAGCTCTCAGATTCCCAATTGCCTCAAGCACATACTTCCAGAAATGGCGTCAGTGTTTATTGTGTTTATATTTGTCTATAGGGCTGGCCCTAGGAAATGTTAGAAAAAGGTATGTCTTGTCTTTTATATCTGTGTTTCCTGAGTCTATTGAAGCACCTGTAAGATCTTGCCTTGCTCTAAGTCTATTTTCTGATTTCTGTAGGCCTTGTTCTCTTTGCAAGGGTCACCTTATAGAACCTTTACCATGTTTTAGAGCTGGGACATTCCCTTTATATAGAAAATTTCACTAATGTTCACAATTCTTTTTGTTTCGTGTCACTAATAGACTCATAACTGACTGTGGAGTCATAGAAAACTTCACTCACTGACTGTTGATGCTGTAAGTACTTCAATCTTAGTACCTCACATTGACTGTAGTTCTGGGTAAGTTCATTTTGATACTATATCTGGGACCATTTTCTTTAAAAATGAAAATGTAGCCATGGCTTGCTTGGAACTTGCTATGTAGTACAGGTTGATCTAAAACTCATATTGGTCTGCCTGCTTCTGCCTCTTGAGTACTGGGATTAAAGGTATAATCAACCATGGTTGAATCCATGTCTATTTTATTTAAATGTGGCATTTGTTTTTTTTTTTTATTGCATGCTTTTGTGTGTATCTCTGTACATGTGAATAGAATGAATACAGAGCCCAGAAGATGGAGTTAGATTCCCTGGAACTAGGATTTATAGAAACTAGGGCTATAGGAACTATGTATGAGTAACAGGGAGCAATCCAGGTCCTCTGGAAGAGCAGCATGTGTTCTTAACTTCTGAGCTATCAGTCTAGACCCTTATACCATTTTCATTGATCAGTTTTACTCAGCATTAAAGCAGTTTAGAAATGGCTGCTAAAACTTTCTATTTTTCTGTCTGTTTTCTAGAAACTCTATCACAGTACTTTAACAGTCCAGAAATCATTTCTAAACAGTCTTTAAGTGTTTGAAAGCAGTGTTCTACTGGAATGTTAATATTTACTATGAAACTCATAAAATGGTTGTTAATCAAACCTAATGTTAGAGCCATCTCTATGAACTTCCTATGCCTCATCTTGTCATTGAAGGAAATAATTAGAATCCCTGTTAGTGAGGCCAAGTCTTTGGTATTTTCTTCACACTAACAACAGGCAAGCAGGGTTGAACATCACTAAGTCATGAGATAATATCATACATACTGCCTTTCATAAAAGGCAATGTTGAACAATTATTAGGGTGACTTTGTTGGCATTAGATGGTCTTCTGCTTGGATATGCTGCAGCTGTCCTTATTTAGGTAAGTCATACAATGTGTTAATGTTTCATTTTTCTCAGTTGTCAAATGACAATAGAGATATAACAGCATAGAGTTGTGAGAAATGAATATTATATAGCACATCTTATGTGGACAGCATTAAGCACTCTACCTCTGTGTTCAGTGAAAGGTGGTAACTATTATTTGGTTGTTGATGCCTGAAGAGCCTTCAGTTTTCAGAGTAATTTTCAGATTGTGGGGCAGGATGCTAGGTGGGCACGGGAAGTCTTTGCACATTTTCAAAGCAATCCTCACATTACAAGGAGGAGAATCTAACTCACAGGGTTAGAAAGCTGGCATTTCCCTCTCTCCACATTTGCCTACACAGAGTTAGGAACAAGAGTATTCTTGATTAACTTCTATGAGTCTTGAAATGCCAAATACCATTATTTCAGCACTATAATGACTTCTGTTAGAAATGCATTTTCTAAAATATTTAGTGACATAAGAGAAGCAAGGAAAGACATAGAAGGTCTTTGGATGTAATTCCTTGTTAGAACAGCCATGTTACTGGATTAAAATTTCTCTACATCTCCCAATTCAGTTTCAGGAAGGTTTTGCTGGTGACCCTTATGGATGTCCCATAGAAAAGAGCAACTATCTGTTAAGATGATTTTATTGCTATCTTATTCTATTACTAAGAAGAAAACTCTCTGGTCTCTCTGGGCTGGTGTCCTGAGCAGACCTTGGGCACAAGCTCTCCAGCCAGTCCCACAACACACAGAGGAAGCTCCTCTCCCAAGTTCTCTAACAAGCCCAGGATCCCAGAATCCCAGAATCACAGGACCACAGAGACAGTTTAACTCTGAGGAGTTCTGACACAACCAGGATCACAGGAAGGAAAGGCTCCAGTCAGATTTAGCAAGGGCAGGTAGCACTAGAGTTAACCAGATGGCGGGGGTGGGGAACAAGCATAAGAAAATAAACAACACAAACCGAGGTTACTTGGCATCATCAGAATCCAATTCTCCAACCATAGCAAGTCCTGGACATAGCATTACACTGGAAAAGCAAGATTCAGATATAGAAATCACTTCTCATGATGATGGTACAGGACTTTAAGCAAGACATAACTAGCACCCTCAAAGAAATGCAGGAGAACACAGGTAAATAACTAGAAGCCCTTTAAGAGGAAACACAAAAATCCCTTAAAGAAATACAGGAAAACACAATCAAACAGGTGAAAGAAATGAGCAAAAACATCCAGAATCTAAAAATGGAAATAGAAACAATAAAGAAAACAGAAAGAGAGACAACCCTGGCGATACGAAACATAGGAAAGAAATCAACAGTCATAGATGCAAACATCACCAACAGAATACAAGAGATAGAAGAGAGAATCTCAGGGGCAGAAGACACCACAGAAAACATTGACACAACAGTCAAAGAAAATGCAAAAAGCAAAAAGTTGCTAACCCAAAACATCCAGGAAATCCAGGACACAATGAGAAGACCAAACCTAAGGATAATAGGTATAGAAGAGAGTGAAGACTCCCAGTGTAATGGGCCAGTAAATATCTTCAACAAAATTATAGAAGAAAACTTCCCTAACCTAAAGGAAGAGATGCCCATGAACATACAAGAAGCCTTCAGAACTCCAAATAGACTGGACCAGAAAAGAAATTCCTCCCATCACATAATAACCAAAACACAAAAGCACTAAACAAAGAAAGAATTTTAAAAGCAGTAAGGGAAAAATGTCAAGTAACATATAAAGGCAGGCCTATCAGGATTACGGTAGGCTTCTCACCAGAAACTATGAAAGCTAGAAGATCCTGGGCAGATGTTATACAGACCCTACAAGAACACAAATGCCA
>NW_022196914.1:1482453-1492642 GCF_008632895.1 Mastomys coucha | reverse complement strand
GTTATTTAAAATTTATATTGAGAAAAATGTATTTTCACTATTGCTGTAGATGAGCATCTACATGACTGCTAAATTGATTGTTGTTTTATATCAAACAACTTTAATAATACTCATTTTTATTGTTATATTTTATAAATTGTAAGGAATATGATAAAAAACATTGTTGGTATTGAAGGGGGTCTCTGGGAGAGTTGGGGTACAAAAGGGAAACAAGAATGTGATTTAATTCTATTTACTTAAAATATATTTTTAAATGTTAACAAATTCAGATAAATTGAAATCATGTAACTTTTCTCATCATAATGAAATAAAAGTTAAAATAAAGAGAAGAAAACTCATTAAAAATAGAGAAAAGCAAGGAAAAATGTAAGAAGAGTAGGAGGAGAAGAAGGCCAAAGCATAGGAGATGGTTCATGGAATATCTCAATAACTGGATTACAGAAGGTGACTAAGAAAGAGAACTTGCATACCTTGCTAATGTTGTCCTCCTTACTCAGCATCCCAATAGTGAGGTTAATATCTCCAAGCATCTCTAAATTACACAGACAAAGAATTAAAATATGTTTCAAGCTGCAACACCCCCCCCCAGCAGCAGTAGTCACAGATGTTCACTTCTTGTCTGTCTCTACTCTGCTTTTTAAAAATTTTTCTGTTTTATAGCTAGCTCTTGATGATAGGAATATATTGTACTTTTATTTCCTATCCCTAAGAGACTTGAAACTAACAGGTGGATATTGATTATTCAGTGTAAAGTTGCAAATAGAGCCTTCTCAATTCCCATGGATAGCTTTGAACAAGTGTGTACCACCCTCTACATCTCCTCTAGTAAGGTCTGATTTCCAGGTTCAATGAGATAAGTCCTTCACATCTAATTGAGCACTAGACAAAATAATGGAACTCCTTGATTTTTCTTTTTGCTTTCCTTAATGAGCCTCTGTGTTTTCACCCCACATTTTCTTCTTGTTTATCTGCCTTTCTGTGCTTTCAAGCATCTTCTTCTGGTCTATGTTCATAATATTTTGCTTTTTCCCAAATAAAGATCTAAGTATTGGTTTTGTGTTTTTCTAGAAATGTCTTTTTTGATGAAAGACTTTAGAAAGTAATGAAATGCTACAGCTGCCACTACCACCATTGCCATTGCCATCACCATCACCACCATACCATTCTACACCACCATCACCACATCAGACCACCACCATCACCACTACCACCATCATACCACCACTATCACCACCACCACACCACCACCACCACCACCACCACCACCATCAACAAAAACAACAACAACAAAGTTGGAGTTAAATGACTGCAACAAATTCAGGCCAATTACAGGCTGGCAGGAGGAACAGGTAAAGACTCCCATGAGCTTCGGAACCAAGGACATACCCTGTTAGTGTTATGTCCAAGGACATACCCTGTTAGTGTTATGTCCAAGGACATACCCTGTTAGTGTTAAACTTTTGGCAAAGCAAAAAAGATAGAGCTATTTAAAATTGGAAGAAAACATTTTCCGAAGATTTTAAAATTTTCAAAATTAAATAAGAGCCAACATTTCTGACATATAGCTACCCTTTCCTTAGGCTTCCAGTCTGTCACTGGCCCTTCACAAGCAACAGTTTACTTCTATTTATTTTTCCATAAAGATGAATAGCAGGAAATAATCTGACCTCATCAAATCATTTTAGATGACTTTGATGTATATAATCATGTGAAACCCCCACATGCCAGCATGTATCAGAGTCCTCACTCCTCAAGACCTAGACATGCTTACCTCCGTATTCTTCCATTCTGGGAGTTGTCTTGGCTGTTACAGGCTTTATAAGAGGCAGCACCTAAGTATCAGAAGCAGTTCAGCTAAAAAGTCAATGAAGGAAGCTGACAACTTTCTCACATAAGATGCCTTAAATGAAAATCCTTCTTTACTTGATCGGCAGGGTAACCTAGGAGATTCTTGTGATGGATTTGCTGTTGAGGTGGATGATGCTGGATTCTACCACCATCACATTGTTTTTGCCTCTGAACTTCTGCTAACCAAGATGGCTGCATCTCACTGACTATTGTCTCTTTGCAGGAGACCAGTATGTCTGAGGAAGAGGAGATCAGAAAGTAGGACTCAAACTATTGTTACAGATGAAAGGAGCTGCTTTTCCCATTCTTGGGTCTATTGACCCACTAGTTTAAGAATGGTGTGTATTGGTGGCCACTTTACTGGCCTGATGTTGGTGAAGCTTTTAGGTGGTCCTGATAGTTCTATTTGGTGAGGTCAGTCACATAACAGGGCATGCTCAGTGCACCGGAATGCCTGTCAGGGGCAGTTGCAAGGAATAACCAACTGACACACAGCCAAGTCACTCTGAACCCCTCCCCACTACGCTACTGCTCATGACTCCTCACTGACTTATTAGAATGCTATTTATTTCATTTATTTCCTGTCTGTTTGGTTTCAAATGATTTGTTGCATGTGTATCTTGGCTACGATATTTTCATAGGGTAGACCTGAATCTTGTCCAAATGCCTACTAAGCCTAAGTCTGTGTGATTTCAGTCTCATAAGGGAGGAGGATGACATCTGGGACAATATATAGGGCTGGGTGTTCAGGAAAGGTGCTCACTGCAATTTTGACAAGTGCTTCTCAGGCTTTTTTCTCTTTTTTTTAAGAAGACATTTCAGATTCAAAGATCAAGTGCTTCCAACTAAACCTTTGGTTAATTCTTCAGTGAAGAACTTTTATTGGTATACGTTCTTTGTAAATGGTGATAGATTTCATAATAAGCACAATTTCAAGTATATCATATATATTTTTTTAGCTTTTCTAGTTTTAATAGTTGAAAAAATAATGAAAGTGATACATATTTTGTGAAGCCACTGCATCACATAAGGTCTAAATTGAAAATCAAATGGAGAAGGGGGAGAGATACAAGCACAGGATGTAGGAATTACCAACTCAGTGTATATGATGAGGGGTAGGGACAGCTATCATGGATTTTTAAAATACCACTCCATGTTCTTTTTTTCTATCTTCCATCTATTTTCTTCCCGGAGTCCCCCTTCTGATGTCATGTCCTGTCATATATATAAAAAGTCTAGGACCTAGCATAACTGTCCTCTGAGAGGCTCTACCCAGCATCTGAGTGAAACAGATGCAGTCAAATATAGGATGGAAGTTGGGGATTTTCAGGGAAGAGTTGGGGAAAGGATTGAAGGCCCAGAAAAAGATAGGAACTCCACAAGAAGACCAACAGAATCAACTAACCTGGACTCTTGGGAGCTCTCAGAGACTGAACTACAAACCAAAGAATATTCATGGGCTGGAATATCCCCCCCTAATCCCCGCACATATGTAGCAGATGTGCAGCTCGGGTTTCATATGGGTTCTGAAAAACTGGAGTGAGGATCTTCCTAAAGCTGAAGCCTGACTGGTTTCTTCCTTCCTTCCTTTCTCTCTCTCTCTTTCTTTCTTTTTTTCTCTTTTTAATGTTAAAATCTTTATTTTTTGTTTTTAAGTTGTCCTTCTGTATTTTTTTACTGGATACTTTATTTACATTTCAAATGTTATCCCCTTTCCTGGTCCCCTTCCCCCTAAACCCCTTATACCATCACCCCTACCCCTGCTTCTGTGAGGGTGTTCTCCCACCTACCAACCCACTCCACCCTGGCATTCCCCTACTGTTCTCCAATAGGACTGCTTGTCTGGCGCCTAATCCTGCATCTAATCCTGCAGAGACTTGATGCACCAGGGTTGGGGAGATACCCAGGGGGGCCCACCCTCTCAGAGGAGAAGGGGTTGGGAGATAGGGGATGGGGAAGGGGCTCTGGGAGAGAAGGACTGGGAAGAGGGGCACCATTTGGGATGTAAATAAATAAATGAATGGAAAAAAATGCCTAGGCTCCACAAACGAGAAGAAACAGATACTTGTCTTCTGAGACAGGTTTATTTTTCTTTATAATACAATACCCAGAGTCACCCATTTTCTAGCAAAAAAAAAATTGGTTTTGACTTGTAGCTGAATAGTAGGCACACACACACACACACACACACACACACACACACACACACACACACACACACCAGATTTCTTTTACTCACTCTCATCTTGGCAGACATCTTAGCTGGTTCCATTTTGCCAATGTGAACAGCGCAGCAGAGAACTTGGATGTGCTAGTCCCTGTGGTAAGACATGCACATGGATATACACCCAGGAATGCCAGAGCTGCCTTATATGGTAGTTGTAGCTTAAGTTTTGTGAGGAACTTCCACTTTCCACACCATGAGTGGCTGCAGTAATTACACTCTTACTAGCAGAGTATAAGAATTTTATCCTTACCAGCACCCACCCCCCCATGTTAGGCCATTTATTGATTGGGTTGTTTTGCTTTCAGTATTTAATTAGACTTTAGTTTTAAAATGTGTTCTAGATATCAATGCACATCAGCTGGGTCATTAGCAAGGAGTTTTGTACCATTCTGTATAGCCTGTCTCTTCACTGTATTATTTCCTTTTATCTGCAGAAACTTCTTAATTTCATGCCATCCTATGTGTCCATCCTTAGCGTTATTTACCGAGCTGAGCTGTGGAGTCTTTTTCAGAACATCCCTGCCTTGGTCTATTGAAGAGATTCCTCTGTGTTCTCTCCTGCCTACCATTTTCACTCTCAGAGTTGCAGGCTTTACAACTCTGTTACATTGTGAACAGATCTTGTTAACCATCCATCTAATAGATGCGTTTGTCTCAGTTTTCCAAGTCAGCATCACTTTTTCTGAGCATGTCATCCACAGCAACTTGTCCTGGTACTCTTATTTAAAATGTAAATTCCAAGGCCTACCTCAGACCTGGTAAATTTGAATGAGGCAGCAAGAATCTCTGTTAGAATGAGTACCCATTCATATTTTAGTAAGGGCCATTAATGTCTAAGGAAAACTTGGCAAGATCCTAGCCTCAATAACTCACTAGTAAATAAGCAAAAATTTTGCCATGTTTTTGAGGATGCTCATTGTGATTGGAAAGGATAACAACTGTTCTTTTCCAGCATTCTGATTCATTCGCATCATTAACAGACCAATGAGTCCGAGTGTCACCGTGGTGATTAGTGACATACTGAAATGCATATATATGTAAGTAGTGTTATTTGGACTGAACAGGCTGTGCGTGTATACATATTCCAAAATCTATATGTGTATATATTCATATATATATGTATATAGGTTTATATATACTTAGAAATATGTGTGTGTAACACACATGCATATATGTACACATACATGCAGACACACCCACACCCAATATGTAACAACAAAGAAAAGGAGACCATGACTATTAGTGAGAGTGTAGGAGAGTGATACATGAGTGGAACTAGAGGAAGAAAAGGGAAGGGGTAAATGATACAGTTTTATTATAATCCTCCCAAATGAAAAAAAATACATAAAAATGAAAAAAGAGATAAGAAATAATATGCTTTTGGAATGATAAAGAACAATCTGAAATAATGTTAATAAAGTTAATAATTAGAAATCTAGCTATTTAGGAAATTGCTATAATTTTTCCCATGAATGGCAACAAATGATTTTTCTGCATTTCCATGAATAAAGATTTTGTTGATTTCATAGAAAATTCGGGAGGCTAGGAGATGATTGATTTATATTAACTTTGTCATTTATTCATCAGGGTAATCAAAATAAATTTTCTTGACTGACATCTTTTCAGATAAAGTGCATTAAAACAGATTAGGAATCCCCATATTCTCAGAACAGCTAATTTTCTCTAATTTCTCCCTTTGGGGATGAGGGCCTTCTTGGTTATATTCATCAGTGCCTCTTCTCCTTAAACTAGACAAACACAATGTAGGTTTGATTCATCTGAGGCTCTAGATGCATGTTAAACAGCAATTCCCAAAGCTGGTAAGGTTGTGTGTACTGAGGGATTCAGTACTGTTTCTCAATGTTTGTTTACAAAGGAGTCTGGACCCAGCCTTCTTATGAACTAGAGTAATAACTCTCTGCTTTCAATGTAATTTGTCTGCTTCATGCTTCCTGTGTTGTTATGGGAAAATAAACAAAGATCTCTGACCAAATTTGATTTCTCAACTATAAAAACATTAAGGGATCCTTTTAGCTGGCTTCATGACCATCTCTTATGCCAAGTTTCCCTCCCCCATTTTCATGGTAATTCCCAAACCATTTATAGTGCCCCTAATTCCAAAGTAATACAACTATAAATGCATTTTTGTATCAGACCATTGATGTGTAGGGAATTTCTTATTCTTTTGTATATAGACACAGTAGGAAATCTCTCATCTTGGGGAGAACTTCCCCTCTTGTATTGGCAGAAGTCCGTGATACAGGGAGAGGAGACTGGAGAACCTAGCAGGGATTGATCCCAAGGCAATGTCACTGTGGATCTTAAGCTAAGGGACGTAGATATGTGTCAGACCCTATTTCACTGACTGAACTAATGAATTAATGTTCCTTGATTAAAAATCCTCAAGAGATGTTACTTGTGGATTACTAATGTGAAACATGTGCAATCAGCAGTTGTATTTCCCCTTATCATTAAAAGATTTGCACTTTAAAATAAAGAGCATGGTTTTAAAGGTATCCATTTAGGGACTTGGAGAGCTTGAGGACCAAATCTCTTTGGTCCTTTTTATGAGGTGGTTTCATTCTTGATTTCAGACTATACTGGCTGGTTTTAGGTCAACTTGACACAAGCTAGAGTCATGGGAGAGGAAGGAGCCTTAACTGAGAAAATGTCTGTATAAGAACTGGCTATAGGGCATTTTCTTAATTAGTTATTGAAGGGGGAGAATCCAGCACATTGTGGGTAGTATCATTCCTGGGCTTGTGGTCCTGGGTTCAATAAGAAAGCAGGCTGAGCAAGCTATGGGAAGCAAGCCAGTAAGCAGCACTCCTCCATGGCCTCTGCATCAGCTCCTGACTCCAGGTTCCTACCCTGTCTGAGTTCCTGTCCTGACTTCTGTTGCTGATGAACAGCAATGTAGGATGCACGTAAGAAGGTGAATAAACCCTTTCCTCCTCCACTTGCTTCTTGGCTATGGTGTTTTGCTGCAGCAATAGAAATCCTAAGCCACAGGCCATTCAAATCCCTGCTGCTAAGAAGCAGTTTCCTGGAATAATTGTTACTCAGAGTCCCTTATATTAGGTATGTCTTTGTTACTGACAGATTTGGAGAGAGGAACTAAGCCTTCTCTTGCAATTTGAGATAACAGGAGAAGACCTGGATCCTGGCTCTTTTTACCTCAACAGATTTTCATCTAGTGTCTTGGTGCTTTGGGAAGAGGGTCACTGTTTTCTCGGGGTCACTAGCTGAACCTTGATCAGAATTTTGAGCATGAAGTTTTGAGACTGTTTTCTCTCAGCCGTCTATGCTTGGCATGCAGGGTACTCTTTAAAATATTTTTCCCCTGTCAGACTCCCTAAATTTTCATTTGCAAGTGACTATGAATTGGAACTGACTTCTGGGTTAGGGATAGGGGAACGTACCCACGTCTCCTTTCAGCTCTAGGACTCCCCTCTGTTGTAGACCCTTGTAGACCCTGCGTATGGTGAAGGCAGATTATGGCAATTCCATAGCCAGACATCATGCAGACAGAGAGTAAGAGACTTGAAACACTCAGTCCTAAGGGTGGCTACTAACAGAATTCAAATATCCAAAAGGATTTTGTTGGAGAAAAGGCAAGTTATAAACCCTAAGATGGATTGAGGATTGAAAGACAACCGATTTTCATGGCCGGTTCTTCTTTTAATGTCTGTAGCTCTTCATGTGCCTCCACAGGGTCCGAAAGTGCAGAAGTTGAAGCAAGCAGGGCTGAAGTCTGTGTTGTGCTTACACTGCAGGAGGGCAGACATGCCTAGTAGTAAAGACAGATCTCCCGTGGAGTTACTCAGAACATCTAGACTACCACAAAACCAGTAAAGAGGAGATCAGTGGAGCCTCAGCAGCAACACAAAGAAATTGTATCGCATCTACGGAGGAGTCAGTTATTGCTGTTTGCCATTGTTGTTCCTGTTGTCCTAGTGGCAGCCAAAACCAAAACGAAATAATCCAGCAACAACACAAAACCAGGCTAAAGAGACCACAGCATCCCAAAAGCATCTGGTTTATTAAAGATCTTAAACTTCTGGTTTCTTATTCTAAGGGAATGTGTTCTTTCAGGATTCTATTAAATTCTTGTATTCAAGCTAACTAGTTACTAACTACTCAACAGCTAATTAATTATTAAGCATTTATCTTTTGTGTTTTCTTAAATAGTGTTTGTAAAAATCATCACTGCTTCTCGATATTGTATTAGTTCTATAAAGACAAATGTCCAGAGCATCTCTTGCTGCTTACAACTGAAAAAAGAGAATCAAAAAATGAAATTAATTCAGAAATAAGGGATCTTCCTGAGATATTTTAATAAAGAGAATCATTCTTACAGGTCACATTCCCTAGGGATAATACCTAGAGAATAACCCTGCAAGTGTTCTCTGCTATCACAGGCAGTTAGACAAAATTGTTCAAAAGACTCATAACAGGGAGGCCTCCAGGTGAGTGAGCAAAATCTGTGAGGCAACAGGGAGTGTGTGAAAAGGTTAAGTGCATTCCCTTGAGATGCATCTGCTTAAACTGTAAGCACTCTGAAAAGATCCTTTCTGTTCTACAGTCTATATGTTTATATATGCGGATGTAGCCTCTCAAGTTCCAATTGGATTAGGCATCAATCTATGAGTATGGCAGAACATCATCAGGCATCATTTTATTGACTTTTTTTTTTTGCCAGTCCTGTGTTTTCCTATGTTTGATCTCTGGACTATCCTTCTTCTGGGTCCTAACCCTCCAGGAAGTGTCAAGGTTGGGCTCACTCTTGTGCCATGGGTCTTAGGCTGGACCAGTCATTGGTTGCCCACTCTCACAATTTCTGTGCCACCTTTACCATAGCACATTTATAGGGAGGAAAAATTGTGGGTCAAAAGTTTTGTGGCAGAGTTGGTGTCCCAATCCTCCACTGGAAGTCTTGCCTGGTTACAGGAGATGGCCAGTTTAGATTCAGTATCACCCACTGCTAGGAGTCTTAGCTAGGGTCACCCTCATAGATTTCTGGGAGTTTCTTTTTTTTTTTTTTAAGTTTTATTGCATTATGATGAGAAAAGTTACATGATTTCAATTTATCTGAATTTGTTAACATTTAAAAACATATTTTAAGTAAATAGAACTAAATCACATTCTTGTTTTCCTTTTGTACCCCAACTCCTCCCAGAGACCCCCTTCAATACCTACAATAACTTTTTTGTCATATTCCTTAAAATTTATAAAATATTATAACAATAAAAATGAGTATTATAAAAGTTGTTTGATATAAAACAACAATCAATATAACAGTCTTATGTAGATGCTTGTCTATGGCAATACTCAAAATACTAATGTTTTTCTCAATATAAATTTTAAATAATTCCAAACATATTAACTGTATATTTCAAAATAATATATCACTATTAGTATTTTCTTAAATGAACATAAATATATAAAGTGCTTTTGTTTGTTTGTTTTGTATTTAGTAGAGCTTAAATTCTTGGCTCTTACTGTGGTAACTTGATACAAAAGTTACTTGATTACAAGAGTTACAAACACCAAGCAAAACATTCAGTCTTACTCTTAAAGGTAAGTTTTGCTTGTTTGTTTGTTTGTTTTGTTTTTCGAGACAGGATTTCTCTGTATAGCTCTGGCTGTCCTGGAACTCACTTTGTAGACCAGGCTGGCCTTGAACTCAGAGATCCACCTGCCTCTGTCTCCCAAGTGCTGGGATTAAAGGTGTGTGCCACCACTGCCTGGCAGGAGTTTCTGTTGCACTATTTCAAGCTCATCACAGAGTTCCAGTTGTCTCTCTCAATATTCTCTCCCTCCATCCTCACCCTACCTGATCTTTCCTGTTACCATCCCTACCCCCATCAAACCCCTTCCCAATCCATCCATGATTTCTATTCTATTTTCCTTTCCCAGGGAGATTCATATTTAATTTCCCCTTCACAGTGAGATTTATGTGTCTTCCTCTCCCCCATTGATCTCTTCATGTTACTTAGCTTCTCTGGATCTGTGAATTGTAGCACAATTATTCTTTACTTTACAGCTAATATCCACTTATAAGTGAATACATACCATGTTTGCCTTTCTCTGTCTGGGTTACTTCGTTGAGGA
>NW_022196914.1:1481464-1482443 GCF_008632895.1 Mastomys coucha | reverse complement strand
TAGCTTCACCCATATGCATGGAAATTTCATGATGTCATGTTTTTAACAGCTAAGTAATACTCCACTATGTAAAAGTACATTTTCTTTATCCATTTTTTGGTTGAGGGATGTCTAGGTTGTTTCCAGTTTGGGGCTATTGCTATGAACATAGCTGAGCAAATGTCATTGTGGTATGATGGAGTGTCCTTTGGTATATACCCAGGAATATTATATCTGGGTCTTGATGTAAATTGATTTCAAATTTTCTGAGGAACCAAAATATTGATTTCCAAAGTGACTGTACAAGTTAGCACTCCCACCAGCAATGGAGGAGTGTTTCCCTTGCTCCACATCCTCACCAGCATGAGGTGTCTCTTGTGTCTTTGATGTTAGCCATTTAGACAGATGGAAGATATCTCAGAGTTGTCTTGATTTGCATTTCCCTGATGTACAGGGACATTATTGAAACATTTCTTTAAGTGTCTCTTGTCTATTTGACATTCCTCTGTTGATAATTCTATGTTCAAGCTGTACCCCATTTTAAAAATTAGATCTTTGGCCATTTTCTCTCCGGTGAGTTTCTGAGACCGGAGCAGCCAGCCGGGAGGCACAGGCCCCACGACTCCCAGGGGAGCTGCAGGGCAGCAGGGACAGGATCCTCTCAGCTTCTGAATGACAGAGGAGGATCAGCATCCTTCTTTGCACCTTCCCTGCAAGTGGAAGGCCTACCTCCAGAAAGCGCCTTAAGCCAGAGACCCTGGCAAGAGCTGCCATTTCCTCTCTGGTGAGTTTCTAAGACTGGAGCAGCCAGCTTAGAGGAACAGGCCCCACTAGTCACAGGGGACTTGCAGGGCGGCAGGGACAGGACAAGCTCTAGCCAGAGACACTAAGAAATCTAACACCAAAAAGCAAAAGATGGCGAAAGGCAAATGCAAGAATCCTACCAATAGAAATCAAGACTACTTGGCTTCATCAGAACCTAGTACTCCCACTGCAGCAA
>NW_022196914.1:1477598-1478102 GCF_008632895.1 Mastomys coucha | reverse complement strand
TTTTTTGGAGGGGAAACTGGGAATGGAGAAATTTACATGTAAATAAAGAAAATATCTTAAAAAAAATTAGATCTTTTTTTGTATGTTTAGTTTCTTGAGTTCAGTACATATTTTGGAAATTAGCACTCTGTCAGATGTGGGGTTGGTGAAGATCTTTTCCCATTCTGTAGGCTGTCATTTTGTCCTATTAATGGTGACCTTTGCCTTACAGAAGCTTCACAGTTTCATGAGGTCTCATTTATTAAATGTAGATCTTAATGTCTATGTTATTAGTGTTCAGTTCAGGGCATTGTCTTTTATGCCAATGCATTTAAGGCTATTCCCCATTTTCTCTTCTATCAGGTTCAATGTATCTGGATTTTTGTTGGGGTCACTTGGACTTGAATTTTGTATAGGTTGTTATATACAGATCTATTTGCATACTTCTAAATGCTGACATTAAGTTGGACCAGCACAATTTGTTAAAAATGCTTTCTTTTTCTCATTGTATAATTTTGGCTTTTT
>NW_022196914.1:1470933-1477588 GCF_008632895.1 Mastomys coucha | reverse complement strand
TTTTTTTGGTAAAAAATCACGTGTCTATAGGGGTATGGATTTATGTCTGTGTCTTCAATTTGATTCCATTGATTCCATTTGATTCCACCTGTCTTTTTTATGCCAATATCATGTGTGTTTTATTATGATCGGTCTGTAGGACAGGTTGACATCAGGGACTGTGATACCTCTGGAAATTCTTTTATTATTCAGGATTGTTTTAACAATCCTGGGTTTTTTATTTTTCCATATGAAGTTGAGTATTGTTTTTTCAAGGTCTGTAAAGAATTGTGTTGGAATTTTGATAGGCATTGCATTGAATCTGTAGATTGCTTTTGGTAAGATGCCCATTTTTACTATTTTAATTCTACTGACACATGATCATGGGAGATCTTTCCATCTTCTGATATCTTCTCCAATTTCTTTCTTCAAAGATTTGAAATTCTTGTCATACAGATCTTTCACTTGCTTGGTTAGAGTTGCACCAAAACACTTTATGTTATTCCTGGCTATTGTGAAGGATCTTGCTCCCCTGATTTTTTTCTGTGCCCATATATTGTTTATATGTAGAAGGGCAACTGATTTCTTTTGAGTTAATTTTGTAAGCCGGACAGTAGTGGTTCATGCTTTTAGTACCAGCACTTGGGAGGCAGAGGCAGGTGGATTTCTGAGTTCAAGGCCAGCCTGGTCTACAGAGTGAGTTCCAGGACAGCCAGGGCTATACAGAGAAATCCTGTCTCGAAAAACCATGTAAAACCAAAAAAAAAAAATTGTAGCCAACCATCTACTTTGTTGAAGATAATGATAGTCTGTAGGAGTTCTCTGATACAATTTTTGCGGTCACTTATGTATACTGTCATGTCATCTGCAAATAGCAAGACTTTGACTTCCTTTCTAATTTGAATCCCCTTGATCTCCTTTGGTTGTTTTATTGTTCTAGGTAGAACTTCAAGTACTATATTAATAAATATAGAAATAGTGGACAGCTTTGTCTTGTTCTTGATTTTGGTAAAACTACTTTGAGTTTTTTTCCATTTAATTTGATGTTGGCTATCAGCTTGCTGTAAATTGCCTTCATTTTGTTTAGATATGTCCCTTGTATCCTTGATTTCTCAAGATTTTTATCATGAATGGGTGTCGGGTTTTGTCAAATACTTTTCTAGCATCTAATAAGATGATTATGTAGTTTTTTTCTTTCAGTTTGTTTATATGGTTACTCTGACAGATGTTTGTATGCAAAACCATTCCTGTATCTCTGGGGTGAAGTCTACTTGATCATGGGAGAGGATCTTTCTGATGTATTCTTGGATTTTGGATTTAGTTTTGTATTTTTGCATCAATGTTCATGAGGGGTAGTGGTCTGTATTCTCTTTCTCTGATGGGTATCTGGGTAACTGTGACCTCATAAAATGAATTTGGCAATCTTTCTTCTGTTACTATTTTGTGGAATAATTTGAGGAGTATTGGTGTTAGCTCTTTGACAGTCTTGTAGATTCTGCACTAAAACCATCTGGCCCCAGGCTTTTTGGGGGGGGCGTTGGGAGATTTTTAATGACTGCTTCTATTCCCTTAGAGATTATAAGTCTATTTAAATTGTTTATCTGATATTAATTTAACTTTGCTAAGTGGTATCTATGCAGAAATTTGTCCATTTTAAATTTGCCAGTTTTGTGGAATACAAGTTTTTGCAGTATGATCTAGTAATTCTTTAGATTTTCCTAGTGCCTATTGTTCTGTCTACTTTTCGTTTTGGATTTTGTTATTTAGATATTTGATCTCTGCCTTTTAGTTAGTTTGGATAAGGGTTCATTTATCTTGTTGTTTTTCTCAAATTACCAACTTTTTGTTTCACTGATTATTTGTATTGTTCTCTTGAAAGGAAAGTTAAGTTTGAGGCCTGTGCTGGCTAATAAGAAAATTCCAAATAGGCTTGAACAAAAGCAAGCAAGCTGTTAGACATCCCTGGAACTAGCAGGCCAAGAAGAGATAAACCATAAAAATAAGAAAAAAACATGCAAGGACATGTCTGGGCAAACGATCCAACTGAGTAATGGGCCATCTAGTCCTCTTAGATATGGTTTGAGGTCAGCCAGATGCTCTGTTGACTCAGATTAGCACCAACCTTAGGAATTCCCGCTCTGATCTGCACGTACAATAGCTGATATTTGAATTAGCCAATCATGTATAACTATGCTGATTCCCCATTTCTACTAGGCCTTTTTCCTATATAAACCCCTAGCCCCTGAACCTCGGGGTCGATTCCTCTGTCTCTTGTATCAGATTCATGTTGACCCAGAGCTCCAAAATTAAACTGCCTCTTGTGTTTACATCAAGACAGTCTCTCATGTTTCCTTGGGTGCAATCCTCCGGAGATTTGAGTGGGGGTCTCCCCATGGAGGTCTTTCACTCCTTGTTTCTATTTTATTGATTCCATTTCTGTGTTTATTTCCCATGCCTACTTCTCTTGGGTGTATTTGCTTCTTTTTGTTCTAGAGCTTTCAAGGTGTGCTGTTAAGTTGCTAGTATGAGATCTCTCTAATTTCTTTATGAAGGCACTTAGTGTTATAAGTTTAATTTTAGCACCTCTTTCATTGAGTCTCCTATGTTTAGGTATGTCTTACATTCATTTTCATTAAATTCTACAAAGTCTCTAATTACTTTTTAAAAATTACTTCCTTGACCCAGTGGTCATTCAGTGGAGAGTTATTCAGTTTCCATGAGTTTGTAGAATTTCTGTTGTTTCTGTTGTTGGATTCTATCTTTAATCAGTGATGCTTTGATAAGATACAGGGGATTATTTCAATTTTCTCTTGAGGCTTGCTTTGTGAACAAATATATGGTCAACTTTAGAGAAGATTCCATAAAGTGCACAGAAAAAGGCATATATTTATGCATATATACATATACATATACATATACATATATATGTATGTGTATATATATATATATATATATATGGTGTTTGGGTGAGTTTTTTTTGTAGATATCTGTTAGGTCTATTTGGGTCATAACATCTGTTAGTTCCATTATGTATCTCTTTAGTTTTTTTGTTAGGGTTGGGCTTATGCATATGCTGAGTTCTCTGACCCAAGATCTGGTTGTAGTCTGGACATGGGCATTGTATTGACCAATGTGTTGTAAAGAGTGCCCCCAGTAATCTCTGATTTGTTAATAAAAGGCTTGAGCATGTGACTGGGCAGAAGAAGGAAGAAGTTGAGACTTGAGATTGAGTAGGGAGCTCAGATAGGGGCCACAAGGAGAAGGAGGAGAGGAGAAGAAACAGTGGTCACCATAAGTGGGTTGGACCAGGAGCATATGTCCAAGAGAAATTTGATCTGAGGACAGAAAACTACATGAAAAGCTTCTCAGGAGACACTAATTTGGAAAGTAATTGGGCATTCATGTGGGTTTTAGCAGTGTGGAAGGATTAATTTAGCTCAGAACCTGCCCAGCATAATGCCAACAGTTTATTAATAAAGTAGTGTTTCTGTGTCATTTTCTTGGGGGCAAAACAGTACAAGTGGAGAAGAAACCCCCAATAGATACTAAGAAGCAAAGGGGGGTATAGCAACCTAAATAATTATTGCAATAAATTTTTGTCTGGATGACCTGCCCATTGGGGTGTTGAAATCTCCCATTTTTTATGTGTGCTTTAAGCTTTAGTAATGTTTCTTTTACAAATGTGGGTTCCATTGCATTTGGGACATAAATATTCAGAACTGAGACATCTTGATGGATTTTTCCTTTGATGAACATTAAGTGTCGTTTGCTATCTCTTTTGATTACTTTTGGTTGGAAGTCTATTTAGTTAAATATTAGAATCTCTACTCCAGCTTGCTTTTTGTGCCTATTTTCTTGGAACATCTTTTACTCTGAGGTAATGTCTAATTTTGATGTGGAGGTGTGTTTCTTTTATACAGAAAAATGGTCTTCTTTTCATATCCACTCTGTGTCTTTTTTTATTGGGGATTTGAGTCCATTGCTATTGATAGATAGTTAATAGTTGTTAGTTCCTATTATTTTATTGGTGATGATGTAGTGTGTGTGTGTGTGTGTGTGTGTGTGTGTGTATTTTCCTTCTAATTTTGCTGGTGTGAGACAATTTAATTCCTGTGTTTTCATGGGTGTAGTTAACCTCCTTAAGTTTCTTTCCAGTTCCCTCTTTTGGGCTAGATTTGTAGATAGATACCGTTTAAATTTGGTTCTGTCATGGAATATCTTACTTTCCCCATCTATGATGATTGAAAGTTTTGCTTTGTATAGTAGTCTGGGCTAGCAATTGTGGTCTTTAGAGTCTGCAAGATTATCTGTCCTGGCTTTTCTGGCTTTTAGAGTCTCTGTTGAAAAGTTCTGTGTAATGCTATTGGGTTTGCCTTTGTTTGTAACTTGTCCCTTTTCTTTTGAAGCTTTTAATATTCTTCCCTTGTTCTATAAGTTTAGTATTTCGATTATTATGTGTGTGTGGACTTTCTTTTCTGGTCTAATGTTTAAATAATAATTTTTATGTCTATACCAATTTTGTGTTCTGTAAGCTTCTTGTATGTTTAAAGGCATCTCTCTTTTTTTTTTTTAGGTTAGGGAAATTTTCTTCTATGATTTCATTGAAAATATTTCTGTTTTTTTTTGTTTTGTTTTGTTTTGTTTTTGTTTTTCAAGACAGGGTTTCTGTGTGTAGCACTGGCTGTCCTGGAACTCGCTCTGTAGACTAGGCTGGCCTTGAACTCAGAAATCTGCCTGCCTCTGCTTCCCAAGTGTATTTCTGGGTTTTTGAGTTGGGAATCTTCTTCTTCTATTCCTATTATTCTTAGATTTGGTCTTTTTGTAGTGTCCCAAATTTCCTGGCTGTTTTATATCAGGAACTTTTTAGATTTAACATTTTGACTGATGTATCTATTTCTTTTGTCATATCTTTAATGTCTGAGATTTTTTCTTCCATATCCTGTATTCTGTTGGTGAGGCTTGTGTCTGTAGTTCTTGTTCTCTTACCTAGATTTTCTTTCTCCAGGACTCCCTCAGTATGTGTTTTCTTTATTGCTTCTATTTCTACTTCCAGGGATTGAACAGTTTTTTTCATTTCCTGTATGTGCTTGTTTGTGTTTCCCTGGATTTCTTTAAGGGATTTGTTCATTTTCTCTTTAAGGGCCTCTAGCATTTTTATAAGATTGGGTTTAAGGTCATTTTCTTGTGCTTCAGCTATGCTAGAATATTCAGGGCTTGCTGTAGTAGAATAATTTGTATCTTGTGGTTCCATATTACCCTGAGTATTGTTGGCTGTGTTTTTATTCTGGCCTCTAGTCATCTGGATTTGAAGTTACTATTGGTTTAGGTGCCAATATAAATGGATTTTTTTTTGTCCCTTTTCTCCCTTGGTTTTCTGTCTCCTGGCCTGAGTGGCCTGTGGTTCTGATGACTAGCAAGTCTTCAGGTCTAGTAATATGTTTCCACAATATGTGGCCAGTGTGATCTCTGAGATTTTGGATGCTCACATTGCCTCTAGTATTCTGGGGTTTTGATAATGAGTATGGCCTCTGGGGTTCCTGGTGTTCTTACTACAGGTATGGCCTCTGGTATAGCAGCAATCTTCTGCTGGAGCTGGAGCCTGTAATATGGAGCCCAGAGAGGGGGATGCTGACAGGCAGAGGTTAAGGGGTATTAGGAGGTGGAGAACAGTATCTTACCTTGGGTTCCTAGTACTGGCTTGGCCTCCAGTAATGTGGGAGTCTTCTGCCAAGTTGTGGGCCAGGACATAGAACTCAGGGAAGAGGGTTGCTGATCAAATTTATAATACCAGTTTCCTGTTTCTGTTCACTTGGAACCTTATCATGAGGAAACTATAATTTATAGAACCTTATCCAATTGTCTTGATAAGAAATGCATCATTTTTTTTACTTCTCAATTTCAGCAAAATTATTTTTAGAATTAGTCACATATATCAGAAGCTCATGGATTTTTTTTATCATTTCTTATACAGTTTCCTGCTTTATGAATCTTTCTTTTTTGTTGTTGTTGTTCTTTTTTTATTAGATATTTTCTTTATTTACATGTAAATTTCTCCTTTCCCAGTTTCCCCTCCAAAAAACAAAGAAACAAACAAAAACAACAAAAACAAACCCCTGTTGCCTCCCCCTTCCCCATGCCTGCCACCCCACCCTCTCCCACTTTTTGGCCCTGGCATTCCCCTACACTGGGGCACAGAACCTTCAAAAGGGCCGAGGTCCTCTCCTCCTATTGATGCTCGAATTTGCAATCCTCTACTATACACATGCTGCCAGAGCAATCAGACCCCTCCATGTGCAGTCCTTGATTGGTGGTTGAGACCCTGGGAGCTCTGAGGGTACTAGTTAGTTCATATTGTTGTTCGTCCTAAGGGGCTGCAAACCCCTCAGCTCCATTGGTCCTTTCTCTAACTCCTTCACCAGGGACCCTGTACTCAGTTCAATGGATGGCTGTGAGCCTCTACATTTGTGTTAGTCAGGTACTGTCAGAGCCTCTCAGGAGATAGTTATATTTAGGCTGGCTTGCCCTTCCTTCAGTCTCTGCTTCGTAGTTAATCTCTGCAACACTTTTCATGGGTATTTGATTCCCCCTTTTAAGAAGGAATGAAATGACCACCTTTTGGTCTTCCTTCTGCTTGAGTTCCTTGTGGAATGTGGGTTGTTCTTCCTGTATTCCAAAC
>NW_022196914.1:1468872-1470051 GCF_008632895.1 Mastomys coucha | reverse complement strand
GTTCTCTGGAGTCTAACTTCTTGAGTTCTTTGTATACCCTGGATATTAGCCCTCTATCAGATATAGGGTTGGTAAAGAACTTTTCACAATTTGTTGGTTGCCGTTTTGTCCTATTGACAGTGTCTTTTGCCTTACAGAAGCTTTGCAACTTTATGAGTTCCCATTTGTCAATTCTTGATCTTAGAGCAGAAGCTATTAATGTTCTCTTCAGGAAAATTTCCCCTGTGCCTATTTGCTCAAGGTTCTTCCCCACTTTCTCTTCTATTAGTTTCAATGTATCTGCTTTGATGTGGAGGTCCCTGATCCACTTGGACTTGAGCTTTGTACAAGGAGAAAGGAATGGATCAATTTGCATTTTTCTACATGTTAACTGCCAGTTGAGCTAGCACCATCTGTTGAAAATGCTGTCTTTTTTCCACTGGATGTTTTTAGCTCCTTTGTCAAAGATCAAGTGACCATAGGTCCGTGGATTCATTTCTGGGTCTTCAATTCTGTTCCATTGATCGACTTGCCTGTCACTGTACCAATACCGTGCAGTTTTTATCACAATTGCTCTGTAGTACATCTTAAGGTCCGGGATTGTGATTCCACCAGAGGTTCCTTTATTGTTGAGAATAGTTTTGGCTATCCTGGGTCTTTTGTTGTTCCAGATGAATCTGCCAATTGCTCTTTCTAAGTCTGTGAAGAATTGAGTTGGAATTTTGATGGGGATTGCATTGAATCTGTAGATTGCCTTCGGTAAAATGGCCATTTTTACTATATTAATCCTGCCAATCCATGAGCATGGGAGACCTTTCCGTCTTCTGAGATCTTCTTCAATTTCCTTCTTCAGAGACTTGAAGTTCTTGTCAAATACAACTTTTACTTGCATAGTTATAGTTACACCGAGGTATTTTATATTATTTGTAACTATTGTGAAGGATGTTGTTTCCCTAATTTCTTTCTCTGCCTGTTTATCCTTAGTGTATTGGAAGGCCTCTGATTTGCTTGAGTTAATTTTATATCCAGCTACTTTGCTGAAGTTGTTTATCAGGTTTAGGAGCTCTCTGGTGGAATTTTTGGGCTCACTTAAGTATACTATCATATCATTAGCAAATACTGATAATTTGAATTCTTCCTTTCCAATTCGTATCCCTTTGATCTCCTTTTGTTGCCTAATTGCTCTGGTTAGGACTTCAA
>NW_022196914.1:1459033-1459710 GCF_008632895.1 Mastomys coucha | reverse complement strand
ATGCAGCAAAATGTTGGGTCCTGTTTATGTACCCAATCTGATAGTCTATGTCTTTTTATTGGAGAGTTTAGTCCATTAATATTAATAGATATTAAGGAAAAGTAGTTGTTGCTTCCTGTTATCTTTGTAGTTAGAGCTGGCATTCCATTCTTGTGTCTATCTTCTTTTAGTTTTGTAGGAAGATTACAGTTTTGCTTTTTCAGGGATGTAGTTCTCCTTGTGCTGGAGTTTTCTATTTATTCCTCTTTGAAGGGCTGGATTTATGGAAATATATTGTATGAATTTGGTTTTGTCATGGAATACTTTGGTTTCTCCATCTATGGTGATTGAGAGTTTTGCTTGGTATAGTAGTCTGGGCTGGCACTTGTGTTCTCTTAGGGTCTGTATGACATCTTTCCAGTATCTTTCAGCTTATGAAAGCTATGAAGTCTCTGGTGAGAAGTCTGGTGTAATTCTAATAGGCCTAACTTTAGATGTTATCCGACCTTTTTCCCTTACAGCTTTTAGTATTTATTTATTTATTTATTTATTTATTTATTTATTTATTTTGTGCATTTGGTGCTTTAACTATTATGTGGTGGTAAGAATTTTGTTTTCTGGTCCAGTCGGTTTGGGGTTCTATAGGCTTCTTGTATGTTTATGGGCATCTCTTTCTTTAGGTTAGGGAAGTTTTCTTC
>NW_022196914.1:1422735-1458166 GCF_008632895.1 Mastomys coucha | reverse complement strand
ACCCGAGTCTCTGGGTTAAGGTGCTCCCTGGAGGTAGGCCCTCCACTTGCAGGGAAGGGGCAGAGAAGCTGAATCTTTCAAAATTGCTTTGTCTACTTATCAGTGAATATTTTAGATATTTCTGCATTTATTTGCTGCTACAAATATTCAGGTACAAATATGTCTGTACACATATAGTGAGCACATACTTCTTCCCTGAGTCGTTAGCTGTGGATGGAAGGAGTATAGTGAGCATTCTTTTAGCTTTTCAGAAGCTGTCAGAATGTTTTCAAAAGTGGTAGTACATTTTTAGATTCCTACCAGCAGTGTATATATGAGGTTCTGGTTGTGTGCCAACACATAACAAATTCAGAATACTTAAATTTAGCTCTCTTTGTAACCCTAAAGTGGTATCTCATGCTGGCATAGATTTGTATTTCCCTCATGTTTAATGGTCTTAACAAGTTTCTATATGTGAGTCTCCAATTGTTTAAGAATCATTTTCTAAAAAGATGCCTTCTCTTTCACTGATTAGTCTTGCTTTCATATCTTGGACTTATGGACTCTATTCTTTTTTGTTTGTTTGTTTTGTTTTGTTTTTTTTCAAGACAGGGTTTCTCTGTGTAGCCTTGGCTGTCCTGGAACTCACTCTGTAGACCAGGCTGGCCTCTAACTCAGAAATCCGCCTGCCTTTGCCTCCCAAGTGCTGGGATTAAAGGTGTGTGGCACCACTGCCCAGCGACTCTATTCTTTTTTAATTAATTAATTTATTTTCTTTATATCCTATTAAGACTTCCCCTCCCTTTTGCCCTTCCAATCCCTTCATCTCCCTTCTCCACCCCCACCATCTTCCAGTCCTCTCTTCCTCCTCAGAAAAGGGGAGGTCTCCCATGGATATCAATCCACCTTGGCATATCAAGGTGCAGTAGGACTAGGTGCATCTTGTCCTATTGTGGCTAGACGAGGCATTATGATTGTGATCTATTTCTCTCCCTTTTTATGTTGGGTAAAAAAGGTGATCTCTCTTTTTTATTCTTCTCTCATACATTCCATCCTGACCACAGTTTCTCTTCCCTCCATTTCTCCAAGTTCCTCTTACACCTTCCTTCTTCCCCAGATCTACTTTTCCTCCATTAAAGCAGGCCTCCAAGGGATATCAACCCAATACGGCTTAACAAGTTACAATAAGTCTAGGAACAAACCATAATATGTTCATAATATGGATAAGGCAACCCAGTAAGAGAAAAAGGGTCTTATACTCAGGCAAAAACAGTCAGAGGCAATTCCATTCCTACTATGCAAGAACACTAAGCTATAGAAGCATAATATATATGCATGAAGAGTAACTAGCTCAGACCCACATAGGATCCCTGAGCCCTACTTATTTGATTTTGTGTGGTGGATAGTGTTCTTGTGGTATCCTTGAACCATCTGGGTCCTACAATCTTTGTTCCCTCTCTTCCACAAAGTTACCCTGGCTCCCCATACTGTTTGGGTCTGGGTTTCTGTATCTGCTCCCATCAGTTGCTGGATGAGGTACTTCTGCTGCTGACAATTGGGATAGGCATTGATCTAAGAGTATACTAGAATATCATTTGGAATCATTTTGTTGATATTTTCCCCCAGTTACGCTTGGTTCTATTCTAGGTTTCTGAGCTGTCCTGCCTCTGGTTACTCCACGAGGTGTCATGCATGTGCTTCCTCTTTATGGCAAGGGCCTTAAGTTGATAAAATGATGCCTCTTCCTTCATTGAATAGTCATTGGTTGGTTATCCCCACAAGTTCTGTGCCACCATTACCCCAGCACATCTTGCAGGTAGACAGATTGGAGGTGAAAGGTTTGGTGGTGTATTAACTTGTAAGTCAACATTAGTTAACTAAAGGATAATTATCCTACAGCCTATGGACCCAGAGAGGCTAGTAACAAGGATGGCACAAAGGGATGAATCTCCCCAGGAAGGAGAATAGACTAGATTTTGTGGCTGTACTGGGATGAGTGGGGATTGAAACAGGAGGGATGGAAGAAGGGGAGGCAGTACAGGGAGGTACAACTGGAATTGGGGGACATTTGGGAGGTGATGTAGAATACTACTGCAGTGGAAACTCCCTAGAATAATGGGGGATGCATAGATCAAACTGGTCATCTTCTCCAACCAGGCAAGGCTTTCAGCAGTGGGACTGAAACATCAACCGATCCACAATCTATATCTATCTTTGTGCTGATACAATCTGCCTTGATCACTGTAGTGATCAAAATCCTCTAACTTCGTTCTTTTGTTTTTTGAAGTTGTCTTGGCTTTTGTATGTTCTTTGCATTTACACATCGTCTAGAATCAACTGGCCATTTTATACTAAAATGAAGAGATAAATGCTAAGTTTTGGATTGGGTTTACATTAGTTTACAGATTAACTTGAAAAGAGCTGGCATCTTAATACAATTGAATCTCCAGTCTATAAACAGTGTATAACTATCTTTTTATACAGATTTTCTTCATCTCAGTAATGTTTTGTAGACTTTAATACACAGGCATTACATAACTTTTGTTTTTAAGATAGTTTACATTTAAATCAAAGTTGACTTAGTTTTATGCTATCTTAAAGAGCAATTTTTAATAGGGTTATTTGGTTCTTTGGAGTCTAACTTCTTGAGTTCTTTGTATATATTGGATATTAGCCCTCTATCAGATATAGGGTTGGTAAAGATCTTTTCTCTATCTGTTGGTTGCCATTTGTCCTACTGGCAGTGTCCTTTTCCTTGCAGAAGCTTTGCAATTTCATGAGGTCCCATTTGTTGATTCTTGATCTTATAGCACAAGCCATTGGTATTCTGTTCAGGAATTGACCCCTGTGTCCATATGTTGTAGGCTCTTCCCCACTTTCTCCTCTACTAGTTTCAGTGTTTTGGTTTTATGTGGAGTCCTTGATCCACTTGGACTTGAGCATTGTACAAGGAGATAGGAATGGATCAATTTTCATTCTTCTACTTGCTAACTGCCAGTTGAGCCAGCACCATTTGTTGAAAATGTTGTCTTTTTTCCACTGGATGGTTATAGCTACTTTGTCAAAGATCAAGGGAGCATAGGTATGTGGGTTCATTTCTGGGTCTTCAATTCTATTCCATTGATCTACCTGCCTGTCACTGTGCCAATACCATGCAGTTTTTTTTGTTTTGTTTTTTTGTTTTTGTTTTGTTTTTTGTTTTTGTTTTTATCACAATTGCTCTGTGGTACAGCTTGAGGTCAGGGATGGTGATTCCACCAGAAGTTCTTTTATTGTTGAGAATAGTTTTCACTATCCTAGGTTTTTTGTTATTCCAGATGAATTTGCAAATTGCTCTTTCTAAGTCTGTGAAGAATTGAGTTGGAATTTTGATGGGAATTACATTAAATAATCTGTAGATTGCTTTTGGCAAGATGGCCATTTTTACTATATTAATCCTGCCATTCCATGGGCAACAAAGATCTTTCCATCTTTTGAAATCTTCTTTGATTTCTTTGTTCAGAGACTTGAATTTCTTGTCATACAGATCTTTTACTTGTTTAGTGAGAGTCACACCAAGGTGTTTTATATTATTTGTGACTCTTGTGAAGGGTGTTGTTTCCCTACTTTCTTTCTCAGCCTGTTTATCCTTTGTGTAGTAGAAAGCCACTGATTTGTTTGAGTTACTTTTATATCCAGCCACTTTGCTGAAGTTGTTTATCAAGTTTAGGAGTTCTCTGGTGGAATTTTTGGGGTCACTTAAGTATACTATCATATCATCTGCAAATAGTGATATTTTGATGTTTCTTTTCCAATTTGTATCCCTTTGATCTCCTTTTGTTGTCCAATTGCTCTGGCTAGGACTTCAAGTACAATATTGAATAAGTAGGGAGAGAGTGGGCAGCCTAGTCTAGTCCCTGACTTTAGTGAGATTGTTCCAAGATTCTCTTTAAAGAATTCTCAACTGAGGAATACCGAATGACTGAGAAGCACCTAAGAAATGTTCAACATCCTTAGTCATTAGGGAAATGCAAATCAAAACAACCCGGAGATTCTACCTCACACCAGTCAGAATGGCTAAGATAAAAAATTCAGGACAGCAGATGCTGGTGAGTGTGTAGAGAAAGAAGAACACTCCTCCATTGCTGGTGGGATTGCAAGTTTGACAGTTCCTCAGAAAATTGGACATAGTACTACCTGAGGACCCAACAATACGAATCCTGGGCATATACCCAGAAGATGCTCCAACATGTAATATGGACACATACTTCACTCTGTTCATAGCAGCCTTATTTATAATAGCCAGAAACTGGAAAAACCCAGATGTCCCTCAACAGAGGAATGGATACAGAAAATGTGGTACATCCACATAATGGAGTACTACTCAGCTATTAAAAACAATAAATTTATGAAATTTTTAGGGAAATGGATGCATCTGAAGAATATCATCCTGGTGAGGTAACCCAATCACAAAACTACACACATGGTATGCACTCTCTGATAAGTGGTTATTAGCCCAGAAGTTTGGAATACAGGAAGAACAACCCACAAACCACAAGAAACACAAGAAGAAGGAAGACCAAAATGTGGCAATTTCATTCCTTCTTAAAAAGGGGAACAAAATACCCACAGAAGGAGTTGCAGAGATTAACTATGGAGCAGAGACTGAAGGAAGAGCAATCCAGCCTGATATAGCTGTCTTCTGAGAGGCTCTGACAGTACCTGACTAACACAGAAGTAGAGGCTCACAGTCATCCATTGGACTGAGTACAGAGTCCCCAACGAAGGAGTTAGAGAAAGGACCAAAGGAGCTGAAGGATTTGCAGCCCCTTAGGACAAACAAAATATGAACTCACTAGTACCCTCAGAGCTCCTAGGGACTCAACCACCAACCAAGGAGTACACATGGTAGGACTGATTGCTCTGGCAGCATGTGTATAATAGAGGATTGCAAAGTTGATCATCAATAGGAGGAGAGGCCCTTGGCCCTGTGAAGGTTCTGTGCCCCAGTGTAGGGGAATGCCAGGACCAATAAGTGGAAGAGGGTGGGGTAGCAAGCATGGGGAGGGGGGAGGCAACAAGGGTTTGTTCTTGTTGTTTTTTATTTTGTTTTTGGTTTTGTTTTTTCTTTTCTTTTTGGAGGGGAAAGTTGGAAAGGAGAAATCATATGACATGTAAATAAAGACAATATCTAATTAAAAAAAAGGACAAAACCCCCCAATGAATTCATGAAATTTGTTGTCAAATGAATGGAATTAGAAAATATCATCCTGAATGATGTAACCCAATCACAAAAAACACACACGGTATGCACTCACTGATAAGTGGATATTAGCCCAGAAGCTTGGAATACCCAAGATACAATTCATAAAACACATGAAACTCAAGAAGAAGGAAAACCAAAGTGTCAATACTTTGGTCTTTTTTAAAAGGGAGACCAAAATACCCATAGAAGGAGTTACAGAGACAAAGTGTGGAGCAGAGACTAAAGGAATGACCATCCAGGGATTGCCCCACCTAGGGATCCAACCCATATACAGTCACCAAATCCAGATACTATTGTGGATTCCAACAAGTGCTTGCTGACAGAAGCCTGTTATAGCTGTCTCCTGAGAGGCTCTACCAGTGCCTGACAAATACAGAGGTAGAGGCTCACAGCCACCCTTTGGACTGAGCACAGGGTACCCAATGAAAGAGCTAGAGAAAGAACCCAAGGAGTTGGAGGGGTTTGCAGCCCCATAGGAGGAACAACAAATATGAACTAACTAGTACCCTCAAAGCTCCCAAGGACTAAACCACCAACCAAAGAGTACACATTGTGGGACTCATGGCTCCAGCTGCATATATAGCAGAGGATGTCCTTGTCAGTCATCAGTGGGAGGAGAGGCCCTTGGTCCTGTAAAGGTTCTATGCCCCAGTGTAGGGGAATGCCAGGAAGTGGGAGTGGGTGGGTGGGTGAACAGGGGAAGGGGGGAGGAGATAGGGGGTTTTCTGAGGGGAAACTAGGAAAGGAGAATAACATTTGAAATGTAAATAAAGAAAATATCTAATAAAAAAAGTAAAAAAAAAGTACAATTTTAAAATTTTGTTTTCTATTGTTCACTGTTCCTCTATAGAAATAGCAAATCCTGTTTTAAAAATATTTATCTTGACTTTGAAACCTTGGAAAACACATTTGCTGAAATATTTTTTTGTTATTCTTTATGATACAGGCTCTCACTGGTCATAAACCTGAAGGCCAGACTGGCTTCAAACTCAGGATCCTCCAATTTCACTCTCCAGAGTCTTGAAGTCATGGGCATGTGTCACAATGTAAAGCTTAGCTAGTAATTTTACTATTTATTACTTATTTATTTGTATGTGTGTGTATACCCATGCCATAGAGTGTGTGTAGAGGTCAAAGGACGATGGGTGAGAGTTGGTTCTTGTAGTGACAGTTCTGGAAGTTTTGTTTCTTTAAAAAACACAGAAATATAAGAAAGTAATTTTTAAAATCCCAGGCATAGGGATATTGAGCTGCTTCGGATTGACGACAGCAGCTGACTATGATTTGCCTCAAGCTCTAGTAGAGGCATGGTTTTGCCAGCTGCAGATAGTTTCTGCAATTGTGTGATGTTTGGAATTCTGGGAATTTTTCAGAAGGTATATGAATGCTACAATGTCAGAG
This sequence comes from Mastomys coucha, assembly GCF_008632895.1. Taxonomy (NCBI): domain Eukaryota; kingdom Metazoa; phylum Chordata; class Mammalia; order Rodentia; family Muridae; genus Mastomys; species Mastomys coucha. The sequence goes on along the minus strand of NW_022196914.1, from coordinate 1,451,541 downwards.
GAGGGATGGCTGGTTGTTGGTTGTTTAGGGATGTTGGTTGAAGTTTGTTAGTAGCTGTGGTCATAAAAGAAAGAAAAGGAAAGAAATTAGGTTCAGGGATTCTCTCTCTCTCTCTCTCTCTCTCTCTCTCTCTCTCCCACTCCCCTCTATTCTTTATTTTCCATCTAGCATTTGGGGGTGAAACCAGGATGATAAACAGTGGTAAAATGAAGAGCCCACAAAGTAGCAAAGACCAGCTATAGGTTCTTTCCCCCCTCTGTGAGGATTCTGTGACTGAGTTCAGGTTACCAGTTTTGGCAGTAAATGAACCCACTGAAGCGTCTCACCAGCCCAGCTATCAGATGTCTGTATTTACCTTTTCTTTTTCCCTTGGGTTATTCCATCATTTAAAATTCAAGTATAATGTTGAATAAAAATTACAAAGCTAAACATTGCTATGTTGTGGTAGTCAATCTTTTGTTACTGGGACAAAATTCATGATAACTTTTACATGGCTTATGGTTTAAGAGGTCTTAGACTGTGGTCCCTTGGCCTGTACAGCTTTGTCTGTGGCAGGATAGTGTATCATAGCAAAAGAACCAAAGGAACCTGGTTGTAAGCCTGCTCACTTTATTATGGGTCAGAAAGAGACTGAGAAGAAGGGTTAGAGGTCCCATATCTCCTTCAAAGGCATGTGTTTATGACCTAACTTCCTCCTACAAGGCTGCATCTCAACAGTTTAAGGCATCTGCAATAGTGGTAATAAGTCCTTAGTGGATCAGTGGGGGATATTTATAAAGACCACAAACTTACCCTAATTTGTTATTTAAGCTTGAAAAGCTTATTATTTATTTTAACCACTACTTGAGATTTTTGTGCCACCTGATCACACATTCAGACAGACATATACATATATGCATATGTGCATGGATAAACATCACTCTTGGTGCTGTAAGAAAATTTATGATAGTTCATTTTCTTCATTTAAAAAGATTCTGGGGTAATGATCTGAAAGCAGAACCAAACTTAGGTTGGCTGATTAAACAGATGTTTGCAATGAAAGGCAAATATCTAGAGCTGGACATTAAGCATAATTTTTAAAAAATGGGAAATTTTGATAGTTTGTGGTTGAAGAAAGACTTGGAAGAGGGATGTTTAATTGAAATCTGATTTTATCTTTAAATGTAAAAAGCATCTATAATATACAAAGTGAAAATAATTATGTGATGAGTGCAAATGTACTTTTGTATCATGTTTCCTTAATTAAATCATTGCCTTCTTTCATCTCTACTTTCCTCTACATCTCTCATTAATGAATTATTTTAAAGCACATTCTGGACTTCATAAAATTTCATTCACAAATATTTTAGAAGCTACCAAAAGTTGCTAGTTCAAAAGACATCTTAAATGGCAAGTAACCATGATGTCATTATTATAATTTTAAGAACAGTGATTTCTGTTTCTTGTCATTCTATAATTAGAACACAAGCATTAATTCCTTCCACATATTAACCTGAGAAGCCAAATTGCAACGGTATAGTAAATGAAGCCATTGGTACTCATGCAGGTGACAGAACTCCACATACATGTGGTACAGACAGCAAGGCAGTTTCCACAATCAATGTCTGTTGCTAAGAGCGGTTGTCACTGTTGAAATTGTGAAACAAGCTATATTTCCAAAGGCTTTTAGTAATTCTGCATGTTACAATTGTGGCTTCCTGAAAGAAGGAGAGGAACAGCTCACAAATGCAGAAACTGTGATTGATGAAGCATAGCCTTCCTTCTCCATAGAGAAGCAGGCTCTTCTCCATATTGTGACATTACTTGATGATGTATAATCTTCACAAGTGCATCATACTGTCCTGCTCATTTTATGTGCAGTATTTCCTCACACGTTCCCCAGACTTCCTCTTCACATTCTTTTTACAAACATTTACAGATTTTTTCCAATCTGCCACCAAGTAAATAAAGGCTGCTCTACTTTTGATGTGGAAGATGCTGCCCATCATGTCCCTGATGTAACTGGTCCATGGAGGAGAAATACTTGTGGCTATACTTCAGAACCACACCCCAGATGAGAAGTGGTTTTCAAATGTCTCCTGCATCTTCTGCATGCGTTTATGCTATACGCAATTTGTTTATAATTGTGCAGTATGATTGTCTGTTTTCTGTGATTCTACTTAGGGCCATCTCCCATGATTGTCTCATTTCTATCTAAATGCTAAATCACGTTTTTTCCCTTCCTATTTCCTGCTATCCCTAATAATAGTTTGTTTTTAGGTATATTTGAATTATGAATTGAGTGTGTATCTGTCAGTAAATATGCACATATGTGTGTGACTATTCACAAAGGCCAGAAAAGGGTGTCTGCTCACTGGAGCTGGAGTTACAGATTGTTGTAAGCTGTCTGACATGAGTGTGGGGGTCCTCTAGTAATACAGCAAGTGATTTAACCACTTAAGCATTTTCCATTCCCCTAAATCACTTCTTATACCATTATATAGCTAGCCCAACCTTGTTTCTCACACCATCATTGAGTTTGAAGAAGATTCAAGTATGGCTCATACACTGATATGAGATATCTCTAAAATTTTTAGTATTATCATTTATAAGAATTTTATTAACTTGCATTTTTATTTTTATTTTATAAAAAGCAAATCCTCTTTCAACTTTCAAATCTAACTAACTTACTCATGTCATTTGGAACATATTGACACACTTATGTGGAATAAAACAATTATAGTAGAAAAAAGGCAATGTTAAGAAAAAGAATAGAAAATTAAAGATATTAACACTTTCCAGTTCATCTATAAACACTTTATTATAAAAATAAATGTATATAATCAAAAGAAAGTCTTAAAATATGTCTATATACCATATTTGCATTATAAATTGGCAAAGTATTTCACTCAAAAGATATAATATTTAGACAGATCTGTGGTTTTGAAGTTGGCACTTAAGTATTTTCCTTGCCACTTCTAAAGTATATTAACAGAGCACCATATGCACTGTTAGACAGTTCTTACTTAATTTGCTGAACTAACCGTTCACACTAGGCCATGAATTGAGTGTGTGTCTATCAGTATATATGCACATATGTGTGTGACTATTCACAAAGGCCAGGAAAGGGTGTCTGCTCACTGGAGCTGGAGTTACAGATTGTTGTAAGCTGTCTGACATGAGTGTGGGGGTCCTCTAGTAATACAGCAAGTGATTTAACCACTTAAGCATTTTCCATTCCCCTAAATCACTTCTTATACCATTATATAGCTAGCCCAACCTTGTTTCTCACACCATCATTGAGTTTGAAGAAGATTCAAGTATGGCTCATACACTGATATGAGATATCTCTATCTCATACTAGGACGGGACCCAGGACGGGACTGTGAGAGACAGAGTTCTGCAACTGAGAGGAGCTGACAGTTTCCCTGAATCGGAATCAGTGCCCTCAAGAATGTCTCAGATGAGACCCCAAAATGTAAAGATCATTGCTGTGACTGCTTTGTCTCCTTCAAGTTTTATTTTTTCATTAAGTTCACGACCAACTTTCTGCCATTTCTTGGGGTGGATAACTGGCCTATTAATCATAAACCAAGGACATGTCTCATCAATAAAAATGAAAAATTCAATTAAATCTTTCTTTTTAACCCTTTAACAGAGCACCATATGCACTGTTAGACAGTTCTTACTTAATTTGCTGAACTAACTGTTCACACTAGGCCATTTTACTCCATTTTCACAGACTGTTGCCCGGCACAGTTTTCTACTGATTCAGGAAGCTCATCAGACTTGACTGAAGCTCTGTGATGACTCCTGCTTCCTTTAATGGCTGAAGCAGTGTATAGATGACAGAACATTAAAACTGGAGAAGATCCTAGATGGCTTGCCTGTTCTTATGGAAAATTTTCTCTTCCTTCCCATAATGCCTTCCTATTTTTAGTAAGTAATGATTTGTGGAGAAACTGGCAGGGACTAATTCTTCACCATTTAGATGAGTGCTGTTGTTCCATTTTGGCACAACTGAAATTACCGGAAAGCCCAAACATATGAGCCAACTTCTTTGGTTTTGAAAGTAGATGTTTGTCTGCAGGTCCATAGTTGATACTGGGAGAGTTCTACTTTCTTCTGCAACTGCCAGTCCTTGACACAATTGGAAAGATTTCCACAAATTGTGCACAATCTTAACATTTTCTATTTCTTAGACAAGAAACTCCTCATCGATATCTTAGTAGTTCCTTCAATTAAATTTCTAGATTTCTATGCTTGAGTCAGTTCACAGACCTTTTAACTAAATTGTAAGCATACCCTAAATCTCTCAGTTTATATGAGAGATTTAAAGTGCAACTTTAAAAATGAAGCTAAGAGATATCATCAAGATGGCATAATAGAACTGTCCAGTAACTCACCTACTGGCAGAGACATCAAACTGAAAAGCCATCCATGATAAAAACAACACAACACAACACAACACAAAACAAAACAAAACAAAAAACCAAAACACTTTCATAATAGTCAGAGTCCAAGGCAGAGCAAACAATTCTTAAGTATGTCACAGAAGTAAGAAAGAATGAAAGGAAGCAGGTTTCACATTGTCCACGTGAATTTTCCATAGGCTTCTGCTGCATGATATAGAGGGTATCAATCTTTTTTTCTTGGAGAACAAATAGTGACTTTATCACCAGAATCGGATGTGAATCTTCCAAGTTGAGTTCCCCAGCAATGAAACTGAATACAAGGCTGATATCTATGGCTTCAGGTTTTAGATGAGTATTTGTGAATCAAGTCTGTAGGTCCATCCCAATGCCAGAGGAACTTGAATGATATCAAGCTCCAAGTTACCCAAGACTAACTACTGGCATGTTTCAGGTTTGAGGCTTATCACACTAAAGGCTATTCCCTGTAGACTAAGCTGTCTCACATGGGCCTAGGCTCAAAGACAACATCTGTTGACTGAGTTCCCATAGATTCCTATTCACACCAGTCCCTGTAAACTCAGGCTTTAGTTTTGACCCAGTAAATAGTTGACCCCTGAGCACCCAGTTAGGATAAGATAGAAGAAATGTACCCCAAGAAAAACTACAGAAATCAATATATAGAGATTAAACAACACACTCTCAAATAAACAACAGATCATTGAAGATATCAGCTATATATAACAAATTTATAGTCAAGATTATTATACTTACCAAATGATAAAAATATGAGAGCATTTCCTTTGAAATCTACCAAAACAAGGGAATCTGCTATCTTCGCTATTATTACTCAATAGTGCTGAAATTGTAGTCAGAGAACTAAGAAAAGTTAAATGAATAAAAGGGATACAAACATGGGAGGAGGAAGTTACATATTCCCAAGTTGCAGACAACATAACCCAATACTTAAAAGATCTAAAGACCTACAGAAACTTTTAGCAAAGTAGCAGAATATAAAATTAACACACGAAACCAATAGTTTTCCTATATCCCAATAACACATTTGCTGAGAAAGAATTCAAAGTAAAAAGTCTCATTCCAAATGCCTTTAAAAAGATATTTTAACCTAAGAATAAATGTAACCCAGTAGGTGAAATACCTTTGTGATTATAACTTAAAGATATTAGGAAGGACCCATGAGGGAGTGAAGAGGAAGAGGCGTTGATATGGGGAAGTGTGAACCAGGGCACACGTGCTATGAGAGGGGTGTATGGAGGAATGGAAAGGTTTAATTGGACATGGGAGTTGGGAAGGAGAAGACAAGGGAGGGAGGCAGATCCAAAATTAAGGATTTATGGAAAAGTCATGTGGGGAACCACTAATTTGTAAGCTAACTAAAGAATACATGTGGTGGGGTTTTGATATCCAGAGGGGGGATCTCCCTTCTAAGGGGAATTGGGGGAGGACTTATGTGAGGAGGGTCCTGGGAAGAGAGGAAGGGCTGATATTGAGTTGTAAAGTAAGTAAATAAATGAATTTAATAAAAAGAACACAAAATGAAATAGAGCAAAAATTTGAATGGAGGGACCCTACATAGATGGATAATGCTGTTCTCAGAAGCCATAGGTTTTTAAACAAAGTCCCTGTGGCAGATGTGAGATCCCTCTCGATGAGTTGCTGGTTAGAGAGGCCCCAGAGATACTGAAGAAGAACATAAGCTGCTTTTCTTATTCTTGATTGCTTCCCCAATAACTAGAGGTTATCATCCTGTTGCTGAAGATACTACACAGTTTGGTTATAGGAGATACAGAAATCAATATCAAAATGATTGGGAAACTTTCTCCTAGCTATCTTTTACGGTTCTAGAAGGCTTTTGTAGAAAGGTCAACAAGGATCTTACCCAGTGGTAGACCCTGAATACTACAATACTGACTTGTCAGGTAGTATATGTCCTCTGGTGAGATAAGCATGACTATTATGGAAGCAGCTGACCAGTTTCTGATTGAATCTGAGTCGGGCACCGCAGGAGGGAATTCATGTCTAGCTTTCTAAAGCTGTTCAAAAGCTGTAGGAGGCACAAAGCTCTTTGTGCTCTAGGGGAACCTGGAATTTTAAGTACACAGGGTTGTTCCTTCAAAGGCAGACATGCATACCCTGTTATCCACCTAGAAGACTGGGAGTTGATGTGGTTACTAGCCCGGTGACTTTTGTGCTTCTTGTGTGGTCAGAAATGGTACTGGATCTTCCCCCAGATCATTATTGTAAATTTGTTTTTCTTAGTCAAGCTCTAAAACCTATCTTTACGGATTTTACAAGTAGTTTTAATGTAGTCATGTCCAATTTGTATTTAGCTTCCTTTTGTTTTTCCTCAGAGATTTCTGTATGCTTTGCTGTGAAGACAGAATTGAGTTAATTATCACCAGAATACGTTTTCACCAAATTGTGCTGTACTTAAAATATGCCACAGATAGAGCGCTCACAGCCAGACTCCTGAAGATTAAGCCAACACCATCTACTTAGTCCTGCTGAACCCAGCTGCCGCAGATCGCTCTCTGCAGGCTGTGAAGGTCACAGGGGTCCCTGCAAAAACCTGTGATGGTGGAAGTTATAGGCAAGAGTCAGGAGACTGCCATGTTGCATTCAGAGACTAGTTGGTATGTGAATGATTTAAGCATGAGTGTAAGCAAATATACATATAACTGATCTGCTTATTAACTGAACCCCAGCAGGGTTCAGAACCGGAAGGAGGAGGCGTGGAATCGGCGAAAGACTTTCTTTCTCTCTTTCTCTCTCCCTTCCTTCCTTCCTTCCTTCCTTCCTTCCTTCCTTCCTTCCTTCCTTCCTTCCTTCCTTCCTTCCTTTCTTTTCTTTCTTTCTTTCTTTCTTTCTTTCTCTTTCTTTTAATTAAATATTTTCTTTATTTACATGTCATGATTTCTCCTTTCCCAGTTTCCCCTCCAAAAACCAACCAACCAAACAAACAAAAAACAACAAGAACAAACCCCTGTTGCCTCCCCCGTCCCTAAGCTTGCCATCCCACCCTCTCCCCCTTATTGGCCCTGGCATTCCCCTACACTGGGGCACAGAACCTTCACAGGGCCAAGGGCCTCTCCTCCCATTGATGATCGACTCTTTCATGAAGAGTCGATGTTCACACACTCTTGCACTGCGATAACCCAGGCCACCTTTATTTATACATCTATTTTTTCATAGCTGAAAGGGTTTTACATTCATTTTCTTATGTACGGCTTAAGACCTTCTTAGGTTTAACAATAATGTGCACGCTGTACTTTTCCCTTTTTCTCTTCTTCAATCCCTGTGGTTTCCTAGCAGTATTCCAGCAGATCATGTTAATAACTTATCTGAGAATGCATCCCTTCCTCTTTTTACTCAACAGATAGGGGATTAATAGAATTAATAGGTTAGAGGAAGTAATTATGTGTGTGGGAACTCAAATTCAAAATATTAAGGTTAGATTGACTAGAGCTTGCCATTTTGTATATAAATGGATTTGTATTACTCCCTTAAAATACAATGGTAGAAAAATTGCCTGGAATCAGTTCCAGGCCCACCTATGAGGAGCTTGTCTCACATGCTCACTTACAAACCTCCTCAACACAGGAGGTGGCTAAAATTTTTCCTGACTATATCAGTTTTTGTTTTGACTAAGAACTTTTTTTTTTTATTATAAATTTGAGTGAAATGCTAGGAATGATGGTGATCATTGTTATTCATTTTCCAGCCATCCTTAGACAGTTAAATAACAGATTGATGGCTACTTATTGAGACATTTAAGAGATCCAATTGAAAAACACAAAAGAGGAGATGGAGGTGACCAAGCCTCTGTTGGGGAATGTGCATGAGTGTGCTACAGAAGGCTCTTCTTATGACAAGGCCTGAGGAGTTAAGTCCCTACATGGTAAGGACCTATTGGGATATATTCATGCAGAATCTCTTGGCCTTTCTTGAGGGACTGTTTGGTTTGTTATTGCCTTACATTTGCATTCTTGGCTTTGCTAATGGCAGTCTTTACTTTCACTTTGTATGTGACAGACATTTCCCCAGAATCAGAAAAGAAAGCTCAGACTATGATCCATTCTTGTTTTTCTCTGGGGTTCATGGGAATGGAACAGATTGCTACTCCTCTGTTGTTAATAATGGTGATGGGGTGATGTCAACTCAAGGCCCTGGTCTGGGTACATCAGCTAATGTCCAGATGGTTTTCATTAAAAACTTAGTTCTATCAACAGTTTGCCCACCAACCTGTTCTAAACAACAGCTAGATGATTACCATAAGGTTAGCAAGGCCTTGCATACATGGTCTATTAATTCCAAGACCTGACAGAAACACTCAGAAGTGAGCTAAGCAAGGATGAGGAAAGGACTCGGGTTACTAATTGGCTGAGAGCCCTGGGCATTAGAGGATTTAGATCTCTGATCAAGATATGGGGAGATGCTAGCCAGGCGGTGGTGGTGCACACTTTTAATCCCAGCACTTGGGAGGCAGAGGCAGGTGGATTTCTGAGTTCAAGGCCAGCCTGGTCTACAGAGTGAGTTCCAGGACAGCCAGGACTACACAGAGAAACCTTGTCTGGAAACAAACAAACAAACAAACAAACAAAAAAGATATGGGGAGATGCTTGGTGCCAATAATCACATCATTATTTCCTGAGTATGTTCTCCTTCGCCTCTCTATACTGTAACTCCAGTTGCTACCAAGTGTACAATCCTTGTTACACTTGATTATGTAACAATGTTCTAGGTTAGATGATATTAACTGCTTGCCAAAGCTGTGCTTCCTCTTTCTTGATACAGTTCATGAGTTAGTAGGAAACCACAGAGATTGAGGAGGAGAAGGAAGGGGGAAAGAGCTCAGTGTCCACATTGTTGTTAAATGTAGGAAGTTCTTAAAAAGGGGTTGTACATGAAAAAAATGAGAAAATGAGTGTAAAACATTTTCATCTGTGAAAAAATACAAGTATAAATAAAAGTGGCCTGAGCTGTTACAGTGCCAGAGTGTGTGATTTGCACTTCTTGGTGAAAGTCTTCTTCCACCGATTCCACATATCCTTTTTTGGGTTCTGAATCCTACTGGACATTTGATTTCTCACCTTATTTTACATAAACAGGTAATATATGACCCAATAACTATGGAAATAAAAGACACAAGTCAAAATATTTCTAAAAGTTGTTTAATTTTCTTTTTTCTTTCTTTTCTTCACTCTTTCTTCTTCTTCTTCTTCTTCTTCTTCTTCTTCTTCTTCTTCTTCTTCTTCTTCTTCTTCTTCTTTTCTTCTTCTCCTCCTCCTTTTTGTGGTGCTAGGGATTGAGCACAGGGCATCACACCTTTAGGCAAGTACTCTACCACTGAGCCACACCCCCAACCCCTGTGTCAGTTTCTATAAAATGTGACTTTTTTCATACACTGAAAATTTCATATCATCCCATTTTATCATTTAGTTATGCATTTTGGTTAAATTTTTGATAGAAGCAAACCTTTAAACTCAGCAGCTTTTGCTTTCCCAGAGGTGTTGAATGAGTGTGAATGGTCAAGTCAAGTGTTTCAGCTAGCTGGTTCTGTGTTACAGCTTTGAGGGAAAAAGCTTTCCCTATGGAAGTGTTATAGCTTCAAGGAGAAAATCTTCACCAACAGAGGCTTCACAGCTCTGTGAGGAAAGGCTTCCCCAATGGAGGCATCACAGGTCTGAAGGGAAGGTTTCTTAGATGGAAGTTTTATAGCTTTGAGGGAGAAGGTATAGTGGCAGCCAGGAGCCAAGGAATACCACAAGGTAACACTGCACACAAGGGATTTATTGGGAGAGCCCCAAGAGGATGGATGCCTCTGCTTGGGTGAGAAGCAGCAGGAAACTGGGCAGGATTCAAGCTCATATAGGTTTTTTGGGGGAAGGATTTTTCTAGGATGGAGATTTCCAGGGTAAGCACTGGTGAGATTTCAAGTCCTGAGCTTAAAGCATGTCCAGGGATTGGTGGGATCTTGTTCTAAGGAATTGATGGATTTTCATGGTGAGGGATTGATTGGTGGATTTTCATGCTCAGGGATTGATGGGTTTTGGTAATTTTTTTTCATGCAGAAGTGGGCTGAGACCTTTCACCCTTCAGTTTCACCTGACCCAGGTTGAGTGGATTTGGCTCATGTTTGTAATTTTCCTCTGTGCACTGTAGAATGTTCTTGATAATACCTATACAGTTGCAAAAGGCTGACACCATTCCTGTGGCTATTGTTCAAGTCTTTGCATCCATTAAACTTGTCAAAATCCCTTTGACAAAATCAAGTGATCTGGCTAAGTTGATATAAATTGTTACCCTCTTTCCACAGTAGAAAACATTATAAAATTATGTGATAAATGGTGCAGGCACAGGAAGAAGTGAAGACTCATTTACCACTCTGATGTAGGTTATACTCTCATCCATGGTATACACCACAGTACAGAAAGCAGGGAAGATCATTGGTTTGGAAATTAAAGAAAGCTGATGTCTGCCATTTATTTGCTCTTTTGTCTGCTCTATTGTTGTATAGCAATTTCTTCTCAATTGGAACGTCTTTTCATGGGGAGTCTCCAGAGACTTGGCAATTAAACAAATTTCACATGTCTAGGAAAGCTGAAGATTTCCTTCCTTAAGGTTAAGGAAGTGGTGTGTGTCCAGGGAGTGCTCTGACCCGGGGACTCAGGCAGGACAAGACTAGAGGCACAGATCTCAGAAGTGGCAGGGAAGCTGGGACAGGATCCTTTCTACCTCCATCTACACCCAAGAGGGACAGTGGATCCACAGCCTCCTCTGCACTTTCCCCACAAGCAGAGCCTGTCTCCAGGGTGTGTTCCCCAGGACTCAGGAGGAACTGCTGATCCACAGCCCTCTGTGCACTGGTCTTACAAGAGGAGAGCGGATCTCCCAGAAGTGCTGTCACAGGCTTAAAGACCCACAGGAGGAACAAGCTCCAGCCAGAGACAGCAAGAACATCTAACACCAGAGATCAACAGATGGTGAAAGTCAAACGCAAGAATCTTACCAACAGAAACTCCCTTAAATTCCCTTAAAGAAATATAGAAGAACACAGGTAAACAGGTACAAGTTTTTAAAGAGGAAACAAAAGTCCCTTAAAGTATTACAGAAGAACATGAGTAAACAAGTAGAAGCCCTTAAAGAGGAAGCATAAAAATCCTTTAAAGAATTACAGGAAAGCACAACAAACAAGTGAAGGAATTGAATAAAACAATCCAGGACCTAAAAATGGAAGTAGAAACATTAAGAAAATCACAAAGAGAGACAACTCTGGAGATAGAAATCCTAGGAAAGAAGTCAGGAACCATAGATGCAAACATCACCAACAGAATACAAGAGATAGAAGAGAGAATCTCAGAGGCAGAGGATACCATAGAAAACATTGACACAACAGTCAAAGAAAACATAAAATGCAAAAAGTTCCTAACCCAAAACATCCAGGAAATCCAGGACACAATGAGAAGAGTAAACCTAAGGATAATAGGTATAGAAGAGAGTGAAGACTTCGAACTTAAAGGGTCGGTAAATATCTTCAACAAAATTATAGAAGGAAACCTCCTTAACCTAAAAAAAGAGATGCCCATGAACATACAAGAAGCCTATAGAACTCCAAATAGACTGGACCAGAAAAGAAATTCCTCCTGTCCCATAATAGTGAAAATACCAAATGCACAAAACAAAGAAAGAATATTAAAAGCAGTGAGGGAAAACGGTCAAGTAACATATAAAGGCAGGCCTACCAGAATTACACCAGACTTCTCACCAGAGACTATGGAGGAGAGCCTGAAGGAAGGACAATCCAGCCTGATATAACTGTCTCCTGAGAGGCTCTGACAGTACCCGACTACAGAAGTAGAGGCTCACAGCCATTCCCATTGGACTGAGCACAGGGTACCCAGTGAAGGAGCTAGAGAAAGGACCCAAGGAGCTGAAGAATTTGCAGCCCCTTAGGACAAACAACAATATGAAGTAACTAGTACCCTCAGAGCTCCCAGGGACTAAACCACCAACCAAAGAGTACACATGGTGGGACTCATGCCTCCAGCAGCATAAGTAGCAGAGGATGGCCTAGTCAATCATCAATGGGAGGAGAGGCCCTTGGCCCTGTGAAGGTTCTATGCCCCAGTGGGTTCTATGTCCCATAGGGGAATGCCAGGGCCAGGAAGCAGAAGGGGGTGGGGTGGTGAGCAGGGGGATGGGGGAGGGAACAGGGATTTTTTTTTGCTTTTTATTTTATTTTATTTTTCTTTTCTTTTCTTTTTTTTTTTAGAGGAGAAACTGGGAAAGGAGATATCATATGACATGTAAATAAAGAATTTATCTAATAAAAGAAAAAGAAGTCTTAACCAAGTCTCTGGTTAAGGAAGCAGTAAGCAGTCACTGGGGAAGGAGACAGACCTGCTGAATTGCTGAGAGGAGATTCTCAGACTCTGTTAAGCTGTATGTGAGCTATGCAAAGTGCTCCAGGAATGTGGTTTTCATTAGTCAGTCATTACTGATCACTGAGGTAGGCTTTTTGGTGATGCAGTTGCCTTTGATTCTCCTGCTCCTGTATGTAATTCCTCATAAGCACTCCTGTTGTGATGCTAAACATTATGTTTATAGGACACATTTACTGTGCTATGCTTGTAAATATAAAATTGTTTTTAACTTGTATAAGCCATGAAGATGTTGCTCCTACCTTAAGTATACTCTGTTATCAGCAGTCCCAAGATGGATGACTTCCTGTTATAGTTGGGCTATTCTCTCTCTCTCTCTCTCTCTCTCTCTCTCTCTCTCTGCCCCCCTTTTCTCTCCTCTCTCTTCTCCTTCCTTCCTTCCTTTACATATTTTTTCATTAATTTATTCTGTCATATCTCCCCTCCTGCCACTTCTCTTACAGCCTTCCTGTATCCACTCCTCCTCCAAGAAAAGGGCAGGCCTCCTGTCTTAGTTAGGGTTTCTATTCCTGCACAAAATATCATGACCAAGAATCAAGTTGAGGAGGAAAGGGTTTATTCAGCTTACTTCTACATTGCTGTTGATCACCAGAGGAAGTCAGGACTGGAACTCAAGCAGGTCAGGAAGCTAGAGCTGATGCAGAGGCCATGGAGAGATGTTTTTTACTGGCTTGCTTCCCCTGGCTTGTTCAGCCTGCCCTCTTACAGAACTCAATACTTTCAGCCCAGGGATGGCACCATCCACAAGAGGCCCTACCCCCTTGATCACTAATTGAGAAAATGCCCCACATGAGCTGGATCTTATGGAGGCACTTCCCCAACTGAAGCTCCCTTCTCTATGATAACTCCAGCCTGTGTCAAGTTGATACACAAAACCAGCCAGTACACCTCCCAAGGATATCAACCAAACAAGGCTTATAGAGTTCCAGTAAGACTAGACACTTCCCCTCATATCAAGGCTGGATGAGGCAAACCAGTACGATGGAAAGGGTGCCAAAAGCAGGCAAAAACATCAGAAACAGTCCCCATTCCCTCTATTAGGATTCCACAAAAACACCATCTATAGCTCTGTAACATATATACAGAGAACCTAGGTTAGACCCATACAGGTTAGACCCTAATTGTTGATTCAGTCTCAGTGAGTCTAGGTTTGTTTATTCTGTGTGTTTTCTTGTGATCTTCTCAAGACCCTTCTGCCTCCTAGAAGCTTTCTTTCACTTCTTCCCTAGGATTCAGAGTTCTACCTTATGTTTGGCCAAGGGTCTACACATCTGTTTGTATCAGTTGCTGGATGGAACTTGCTGATGATAATTATACCAGGTACCTGTCTTTGAGTATAGCAGAATATTATTTTCTACTTTACTTTATTTGTTTGTTTGTTTATTTGCCAATCTGTTTGATTTTATCCTAAGGTCTTTGGGCCATCTGGCCTCCAGTTTCTGGTCCTCCATGCAGTGACAAGGATGGGTCCCTCATGTGGCATGGGTCTCAAGCTGGACAAGTTATTGATTGGCTAGCCACTTTCACAATTTCTGTGCCACCTTTACCCCAGGACATCGTGTTGGCTGGACAAATTGTAGCTCAAAGGTTTTATGGCTGGGTTGGAACCCAATCACTCCACTGAAGTCTTGCCTGGTTACAAGAGATGATCCATTCAGGTTCTCTGAGCTGCTGCCATGTCCCAGAGATTTTATGCAATCCTAAATACATGCTACCACTATACCCATATGCTGTGTGAGACTAATGAGACAAGGTATTACATCTATTCTCCACAAGCAGAGAACTCATGAAAGACCAAATAATAAGTCTACCATATTCCCCATTACTAAGAGTCTTAGCTAGAATCACCTTAATAGATACCTGGGAGTTCCCTTTGTGCTAGGTTTCTACCTTTTCCCCAACTGTCCCCCAGTTCCAGTCATCTCTCTCAGTACTCTCTCCCTCCATCCTTTCCACAACCTGATTCGTCCCATTCCTGTCCCCACCCACCTCTAGTCCATCTGGTGCAGTTAGGCTATTCTAAAAAAAATGCTGATTGTTTCTAAATATTTCATTGCTTCAGCTATTTCTATGAGGTGATGAGTCACAAGATTAAGCAGACTAACTGCTAAGTTCTGCTTTTGTATGAAACACTCGCTTGGCTGACTGAGGCACCTGCTGGTCATCTGTTACAAAATCAAGTCTTGCCTGTACCTAGACAGGATATGAGTTAATTTAGCTACCCAAAATGTTATAAATTTGTTGTTTTGGCCTTTGCAATCCTTGGGCTAAGAATAGCCAGGGCCTTGGCTAGAGAATTCTCTCTGGTTTAGTCCTGGCCAGTCTCTTTTAAATAAAAATCCTCTAATTTACTAAGACCAAGTTTGAGTCCTAACCAAAGTTGAGTCATACTGGCGAATCTCTGAATGACCAGACTCATAAGAGTAGTAACTCCCCCAATGTCCAGTTCATCACAGTGGACTTTGGTAAAGTCCAAAGTTTGTCATGGGTTCTCTGCTTGTGGTAAATATATGTATGTGTGTTGTCTCATTAGTAACTCTCACACAACATATGGGTATAATGCTATATGCATTTAAGATTGCACAAAATCCTTGAGACCTGGAAGGGGCTTAGTGCGCACTAGATTTCTTCCTTTGTCAATTATTTTTTTCTTTACATATTTCTTTCATCTTGCTTCACAAGGCTCTTGTTTATCATGCTCATAATCTCTGTCATTAAAGAACCTCTAATCTGTTATTGTTCCTTGACATGAATCACATACCTACAGGGACTCTTTTAATTCTACAAATGAGAAACAAATGAGAACTGCCGCCACCATCATACCTCCCAGGAGTGGTTCCTTCAATTATTTTCAAAACATGTTCATTGAAATTCCTGACATGAGTGTTTCTGACAGAACAGGAGTCTAAACTGGGTTAAGATAGATTTGTGGATTTCTAATGAAAAGTCGCATAACTAAAAATAAACATGAATTACAGACACACCACGGTGATCTCTGAGCCTCAGAAGACTGAATTCTAAAATACCAGGGATGCTTCATGCTGTCAGTGTATGAGGTGATGTGTTGGAAGCCAAACTGACATTATGGAACTGAATGGAACAGCTCACGGTAGAATTACCAAATTAAAAATAGTACTGTTTAGAAGGAATATTTGAAATACTGAAGAATATAGGCTCTTGACTATGAAAAGATATTATTTTTATAAGTCATTTGGAATGGAACAAAGGTGCCAAATTAAAGTTTTATTTAAGATGAAAATAATGAAAACTGAGCAGCCCTTACTCCCAGCCTCCGACTTCATCTATTTCTACCTTATGTCTTTGAGACAGGTTCTCTCCGAACTTGGATCTAAGCTAATGGCCAGCAAGCTCCAGCAATTCTTTTCTGTTTCTTGAGTCTCACATTCCTGGGGTTATAGGGCAGTTCATTACATTCAGCCTCTTATGTGGCTGCTGGTACCCAGGCTTAGGTCACTCTAACCCACTGAACCAACTTTAAAGTCCTAATGAATGTTTCTATGTCAAAGTGAAGGAGAAGAATGAGAAAAAGCCTTCAATACAATTCAGTTGAAAAGTGCTAGTATTCAGCTATTTTACTTGTGGGCACATTCCCAAAGGATTCCATACTATACCACAGAGATACTCACATAGCCATGTTTACTATCACCCTATTTCCGATAGTATGGAGTTAGCATCAGCCTACATGCCGACAGACAGACCAACAGACATTGAGGATGCCCATCGACAGACCAACAGACATTGAGAATATTGGACACATACACACTAGAATTCTATCTAGCTGAAAACAAAGAAGAATTATGAAAATTCCAGGGAAAGTGATGGATCTGGGAAGTATGTTAAATAAGATTACCCAAAGTCAGAAAAACAAAACCATGTGTTCATTTTCCTATGTAGATTTTTAGCTTGTAATGTGTACATTTATGTTTAGAAATGGGCACGTATAAAGCTTATAAAACTAGAAAGGACATGAAGAAAAGGCTTAAAAAGATCCTAGGTAGATGGGGAGGACAAAAAGGCACATATGATATAAATGAGAGTGGAGACTGGGGGTGGGGGTGTTACCAGGAGGAGGACTGAGATGTCAGAGGAATGAGGAAAGTGTATGAGGAGAAGAATGTACTAAAACACACTGATGGAAAATGTCATAATGACATCTAATGTCTTGTACATAAGTCTAAAGATGAAAAGCGTGCAATTGATACAAACAAAGAGAAAGGGGTCAGTACTAATCACTTGCAAATAACATTATAAACATTGAAAATCAGGCAGAGAATACATTGGGTAAAAATTTGTTTCAGTCATAGCTAAAAATTTTTTTGATTAGTTTTGTACAAGTTATTGGTGACTATATTTGTCCTAGCTGTTCTCTGAAATCAAATTATATACCAAATGAAATAATATGAATACTATAAAAAAGTTCTTTTAAGGTATCACCATTCTATTTTGTTTAATAATGTTATATGTAACTATAATCATATAGGTAATAAAACTATAGGTTTTTTTTTTTTTAGCAATAGTACACCTTTTGTAACCTTATACAAATTACAGAAATTAGCAACAAAACGAAGATGCCCAATAGAGTGGCCTTTGGAAGGTGAGTGGGTAGGCTGTGTTCTCCTGGTGTCCTCCATTTCCTCTGACTCCTGCAATCTTCTCTCCTCCTCATTTCTGAGAGGAGGGACCTGATGGAGCCCTACAATTAAGACACTTTCTGCATACAGAATGTCTGGCTGTGGGTTTATAACCTGCTCCCATCAGCTGCTGGAGGAAGCCTCTCCGATGGTGACTAGACAAGGCACTGATCTATGAGTAATAGAAGGATATCATCAGGAATCATTTCATTGATCCTATTTATTTAATTGTGGGAGCGGGTGTATCTTTGACTTTTGTCTGCTCTTGGCATGCTTTTTCCCCTCTTGGGTTACCTTGTCCAGCTTTTGCCTTGTTTTGTTGTATCTTGTTTTCTTGTGTTTGGTTGTTGTCTCTTGGAGGTGTGCTCTTTTTGAAGAAGAAATGGAGAGGGAGTGGGTCTTGGGAGAGCAGTGTTGAGGGGGAGCTGGGAGGACTGGGAGGGAGAAGAAACTGTGGTCAGAACTATTGTATGAGAAAAAAGTCTATTTTCAATAAAATTTTAAGAAAAGAATGAAGAAAGTAAACGTGTTTCTTAACTAACAAATGGATAATTGAATAAATCATGGCATAGTCACAGCATGGCCACCATGATCATTTAAAACATGACTGACACGAATGTAAATATTTATCATCTTGTATAGTACAGGTGTTGGATTATCAGACTGGACGCTGCTTAATGATTCTGGAACAGAGTTCTGGAACTTTCTGCTAGTGTCAGACATAGTCCCCTCGAGTTGTCCAGGTGCTAGAGCCAAGGAGAATTTACTGGGGGCTAAGAGCAAGACAGCACAGGAATCATTTTCAAACACCAGGGAAATGGTTCAATATTTTATTAACTGAAATGGTTTACTGTGCCTTCTGGTAGAACATCACCCTGTATGTGAACTCAAAATGACAGGACACAAAACTGTGACTGTAATGCTATCCCATTAAATTATATGTATACAGAGAAAAGCTACTGAAGATGACATCATGCTTTCTTCTTTATTTTTGCCCACAGGGTAGGAATGTGTTCTTTCAGTAGGGGAGTCATTCATTTAACTTCAGAGAAACTACCAAAAATTATTTTCTAATATCTCCTCATTATTTTTTCATCTGGTTTTAAAATTCCTATCATTAACTTTTACTACCTCAGGATCATCCCTGGTAATTCAGTTTTCATCTTTTTGCCTTCCTTCTTATAGCTGTGTATTACCTCTTCCTGTTTAATCAGGACAGCTTCTAACATTCTTAGAAGTCACCAATTTTCTTTTAAGATGTACCCAACCATTTATCTCTTGTGCTTTTTATCAATCTAAATTAAGTTTTAAATCTGATAATTCTAACTTTGCTTTAATGATATATTTCAAAATTATGAATTACTTTTTTACATTCTGAGTTTATTTTTTTTTACACTCATGTAAGTATTATACTTACAATAAAGTGTTTGGGTTCTTCATTCTAGGAGTATTTATTTTGTTTTCAATGATATATTCTTCCATTTTTATGGTAAGATAGTGGTACTCCTTAAGTCTCTATTTTGAGTTGTGAGTCTTCATCTCTCTAGGAGGTTAGCAACTTTTCTGACAACATATTTCGAGTTTAATAAGAAGAAAAGTGAGGCACTGCAGGTGGCAGAGCTCATTGAATCTGTAATCTGGCTGGTTCTTCCTTTGTCTTTTATTTGATCACCATTTTGCTTTTTTATTTTGTGGAATTTTTGTTTTGAGTAGCAGCATTTAGAATGTATCATTTTTTAGTGTCTTTTCATTAATTTAATGCTTACAAAGTATTTGTCATCCTTAGATAATTCATAACGTTTTCTTTAACTACAATGACAAATATTCCCAATCCTTTAATCGTCTTGGTGTTTTGGGCCACCATTTATTGATTCTAGCTTTGGCTAGCAGTTGGAGATGGATAACTGAAGGTTCTTCTTGATTATTGGTTTGTCAAAGCAGCATCAATTATATTTTAATAGCACATACTTAGAAAAAATTTAATAGTGCTCCAAATGTATAATTATTGCTTCTTTTGAACACTATATGCTTGTTTTCAAGAGATGAATACAACCAATCAGTGGCCTTCAGTACTTCCTATCTTGTTCTCCTGGGTTGACACATCAGTGGAAAAGGTTTCACACAGAAATACTGTGAAAGATGCAGAATACTGTGTGGAGGAGAAAGTTGGGCATTTGAGTACAAATGAAAGCTTTTTAAAATACCAAGAATTATGATTATATAGGAAGATTAGAACTCTGAGTCATACTGTAAGAAACTGCTATTCTGTCTCCCAAAATGGCTACATTGTTTTACCTTCCTAAAAGTAATAGATGAGAGTCACTGCTACTTCATTTCCTTGGGAGAATTTGATGTTTTAATGGCTTCCAGTGGTTAGTGGTATCTCTATTTTTCATTTGGAATTCTCTAATGATTGATGACAACCAGCCGCTTTCTATGCTCATTTACCATTTATATACTATTGAACACATATGTTTGTGCCTAAAGCCCCAGTTATATAAACTTAATACTTAAATGTATGTCATAGCTGCTTTCTCATTGTTTTGAGAAACAAGAAAGGAAGGGATTATTCTGGCTTACAGTTTTAGGGGCTACATTCCTCAGGAGACATGGCCATAGGGACTGGACACACTGCATCCCCTTTCAGAGATCAGAGAGTGCTATTCACACTTAGCTCACTTCCATTCAATCTAGGATCCCACCCAAGGGATGGTACTGGCCACCTTTAGTGTGGACCTTCTTACCTCATTTAACTTAATCTAAACATTCAATTCCTCCTAGGCATGGCCAGAGGCTTGTCCTCTTTAATTATTACAGACTGTGTCGTGCTGGAAATCAACACTAACCATCAGAACAAACTAAGAGTTGTAAAACTTTATCTTCAATTAAGCTCAACACTGAATCATTTGTAGTGGCCAAAGAATGGTTACCTGTTAAATTCTAGATATAAGGCAACTTTTAGAGAGGAAGAAATATGGCCATTATGTGTACATATTTCTTCATGGAAATATGTAAAACATGATAAGTAAAAATGTTACAATAGAATGTATCACGGGATATAATGAGGTATCAAGGGATGACCTAATTTATCTTAAAAAGTAATTGGAATGAAAATTTCTGTCCTAAGATTTTATTGAAAATATTTTAAATAAATGCCTTCAATGTATAAAAATGATTTTCTTTTCTTTTCTTTTCTTTTCTTTTCTTTTCTTTTCTTTTCTTTTCTTTTCTTTTCTTTTTTTGAGACAGGGATTCTCTGTGTAGCCCTGGCTGTCCTGGAACTCACTCTGTAGACCAGGCTGGCCTCGAACTCAGAGATCCGCCTGCCTCTGCCTCCCAAGGGCTGGGATTACAGGCATGCACCACCACCGCCCGGCCAAAAAATGATTTTCTTTAAACACAAACATATACATTATTCAAGTCTGAAATTTTGCACTATCCCATTTTTATATAATGAGTTTATGGCAGCATCAGTTAAAATGCACACCAGGGATTTAAAAGAGCTGTCTCCCCACAATGAAGGAATTGCACTACCTCTTGGCCATTGTTTTTGAAAAGTAAATAAAAATCAAATAAATTTTACTTTTCTGTCTTACATAAAACCACCTGAGTCATAAAGACCATTTCCTCTGTTGGTAAAACATTATGGAAGTGTTGACTTTATTGGTTTGGGTCATGGCATCCCTAGGCATAGAGATCATGTGTGAATGAGACAGTTAGGAAGACCATTCACCTTGGGCTTTCCAGCTGCTGCTATAACAAAGTCCCACCAAACAGCAGGCTTGAAACAATATATTTTTTTAATCTCATGGTTTTGAATTGTTCTAGCCATCTGGCCCGTTACCAGCTCTCGCTGGTCCTTGTGGCTTGTAGCTGCACCTAGATGTCCATGTCTATCATCACAGCATCCTTCTTTCCATATCTTCATTTCTGTCACTCTCAAGACATGACCTTTATCATCTGCTAATTTACTGTGAGCCAGTGTTATCTTTGTAATATCTGTAAGGACTCTATTTCCAATAAGGATCAAAAGAGACAGAACTTAATATCCCTTCATGAGGGAGCACAATTCAGTCTGTGACATTCATATACTTCAAAAAGGATAAACAAGTGCTCTTACTGATGAGATAAGGGCCTTAAGATTTTTTGTTAGTGGGAAAAGAGCAGGCTGATATGAAAATATGACCGTATGTATATGCAAAGTATCACTTTATTCTTATATGTTTGTGGGGAGCACACCCAGAGTTGGCTGACATCTTACTTGTGATTAATCATGAGTGAGTCTGCTGACATCTGTCTTTGTTTTTAATTAAGCCATGCATTATATCCTGCCAAGGTCCTCCACTTACAGATACATCCTTGGAGGACTGTCCAAACTTGAAGGAAATGGTCTTAATCAAACATAGATACTGTGTATGATAAACTTGTCATGTAAGCATTTGTGGTCATTGTTTGTGGAATTTGTCATGCTTTCTCTTGCTTGCCTTTAAGAGACACTGAGAAAATACACTCTCTGCTGGTGTGGTATTGACCAACACCCCTCCTATATCTGTCTCTTGCATCTTCTTTCTGTCTTTCCTATAATCATCTTCACTGCCCTAGTCATGTTTTTTTGTGTTTACTGACCAGCAGGTTCCAGGATCTATTATCTATATCACTTTATTCTGTATGTATGTTTATATCTCTGTAAATGCCAGTTAAGTTCCATTATTCAAATTACCTAAGGGAATGCAGATGGTATATGGAAATGAAGAATAAAGTTTTATACAATTTTCATATTAAATATCTTCTGCTGCAAATGTTATCTTACTGATACAAATTTGCAACTATCAAAGAAAACAAAAATGTTCACTAAAGAACTATTGAAGGACCGAGAGCTAGGAAAGATTTCTGCACTGTTTTAAAGCATCTTTAATCAACTTAAACAATGTAGGCGAGTTATTAGTGGCTTGTGACACTTGGCACTTTTAAAATAAATCTATAAATGTCATTTTCATAGATTGTAAGGAAGATGAAGAAGGAGGAGAAAAAAGAGGAAGAAGAAGATGAAGGGGAGGGGGAGGAGGGACAGAAAGAGAGGGAATAGAGGAAAAGTAGTAATAATATTGGATCAACTTCTTTTCAGGTCCTTGAAACTTCCAGTCATATGCAGGAGGGATCAAAGAAACTTGAATTTGTAGTATACTTAAAAAAAATGCCATTTGAGAAGTTTGTACATGCATGATGTATATCATTTACACCCATCTCTCTTTGTCATCTAATGTTTCCCATTTTCTACCTTGAGTTCATGAACTGATCTATAATTATTTTAAAATATATTATATATGATGAGTTACATATATAATGTGTGCACAAATATAGAGATAATAGACTAGATAGATAGATAGATAGATAGATAGATAGATAGATAGATAGCTATTAAGTTCAATTAGTATTGCCCTTTATTCATGTGGCTAGGGCTGATGATTTAGGACTGAGGCCTCTGTGGAATACTTTCTTTCCTGTCATTTATGCTGGCCTTGAGCCTCTTTTGGAACACTGTCAGATGTCTGCCAGAGCTGTCTTTTCTTTTCTGACTGCCATTCTTTGTTTTCAGGAGCCTTTACAGGTAGTATTGCATTCTGTGAGCTGGATATGCAAGAGGGATATATAACTGAGACACAGAGTACTTGTATTTAGTCATCTAAGAGTTAGTAAGTATTTTAATTTTTTCTTGATTATCGTTTATGTATACATGCATGTACCTGCTTGTTTGTATGTGTACCGCATATGTGTAGAGCCAGTAAAAGTCACAGGTGGGCATTGGATCTCCTGGAACTAGAGTGTAGGAAGTTGTGAGATGTCCTGTGTAGGTGCTGGAAACTAAACCCAGGTCCTTTGTAAGAGCAGCAAGTGCTCTTAACTTCCAAGCCATCTCTCCAGCTCTAAGAAATACTAGGTATTAATCGTGCTGGATTCACTTCTGAGTTCTCTGGCTCAAGAACAATGAACTATGGCTACATTGATCTCCCTATCCACTGACCTTAGATCAGGGTCAACGAACTTCTAAACTATGCTCAGTTGATGAGATCCACTTCAGGGCACTGGGAGTTGAACTACTCATTTCACTGCCTGAGCCAGACCTTGAAACTCACACTTATCAGCTTGTCTGACTGTCTTACTCTCAATAGCTGCCCCCTGGGGCTGTCTCTTGCTTTGGGGCTGTGCCAGGCTATCTCCAGACCTCTTAAGGTTTGGATGTTCTTGGTTCCAGATGGCAAGGGTAGCTCAAGTTTTTAAAAATTAAAGTATAATTATGTCATTTTCCTCCCCCACCCTATCCATTTACTGGCCCCCAAATTGCGTGTGTGTATGTGTGTACGCTTCAGACTTCTGGTTGGCATCACTGAATTCAGTCAGTGTTTTGAAGGGGAAAATCTTCATAGCCCTGAGACCCTTTGTTTTTCCAGTTTTATCACAGCAAATCTTTACAATCAAGGAATCCCTCTGGTTCTTCGGTTTCCTACTATTAGCTGCTGCTTATGTCTATCTTGATTCATAACTTTTAGGCTACGCCAGCTTCTTTCCTTGTCCCAGGGGTCTGCAGCAGATCCTCAGTCCCTCTCTCAAAAGTTCTTTGAGCTGTTAGCTTTTCCTTCCTTGTTGCTTCTGGAACAGTCTTGTAACTTAAATATATGTTTTTAAAATTTGTCTGGATTTTTGCTTTCAGCACTATATTAGTCTCTCACCTATGTGACAACAGAAACCAAGTTAGATTCATTTCTTGGAAAAAGTCTCTAGTTCTTTTTCATCTAGTGTTCTCATACCTACTCTTTCACACTGTCTGTCTTCCCAAGGTTTCTGTGTCTGGCTTCTTTCAAACCTCCATTCCTTAGTTTGAATGTCTGCTTCTCCAGGAAGTCGCTGACTTCCATTTAAAGTATGTTTTCTATTCTCACCATTGATATGGTCTGGCATAACTACAGCCATTTTGCATGTATCCTCCATGTTATTCATTAAGTTCATCTACTTTTTAAGGAGTTATTACTTTAACGGACACTAAAGATTCTACTAAGAAGCCAAGAAGCTATGGTTGTCTTACTTTTGCTCTGTTATCTCAATGTTCTGAAACTCCCCTGTTTACTACCTGTCCTCTACCCCTCTTTTTTCACCTAGGACCAAACAGCTTAAAGGTTAGCTGATAATACTTTGTCTAGTTAGCCAAAATATTGTTATCACTCCCTTTCTTGCCTTTTAAACTGTTGAACTTGTCATTTCCTAATAAAAAAATCCCTGCCCTGAGAACAGACTGGTACCACAATTAGGCTTCCTAGTCCTTTTTTTTTGGTGGTCCTCATTGATCATCCCGAATCAAGCATGCAATAAATTTTCATCATATCTGAGATTGGTGTCGGAGTGGTCAGTGCACAGCCAATCTCCAACTCTGACAGCCATTCTTTTGTATCCCATCCAGCATTCTTTCTCCTTATAACATCGTTTGTAGTTTGTAATTCACTATTAATAATCATTAATTTACATTTAATCTCCTACAACAATAAAGATAAGCTAACACTTTTTGACAATGAAAATTACGTGGTCTTAAGAATTCTTTTAGTAAATTTTTATTGGCTGAATAGATATTAAAATAAATTAGTGAATAAATAAATAAATAGAGCTTCAATATATTGGGGAAATTTTGATTTATTAGTGGATGATCAAAATTTATTTTCTACCTTAATATTTTTTGTTTTAATCCAAGTCTATTAAATATACTTTTAGCACTTACCATGTATGTAAAACCGTATGCAAAATTGTTTTGAAATATACCAAGAACATTCCTTTCCCATAGCTATTACCACTTATTTTCAGAGAAACAATGAGCACAAATAGTGCTTAAGATAAATTTATGTTTTTAATTCTGAAATATTTTACTCCTTCAATGTTTATAGACTGAAATTTTTCTTGTTCTAGGTACTGGTTTAAGACAGTTCAAAACTGTTCCTAGCTCTCCTCATTCTTCAAAGTCTAAAAGACTCATTTTATTTTTTTTTTTTTGTATTATTCAGATTCATTGTCTGTGGCACTGTGTTACCTTAGGACATTTTAAGCCTAGCATATATTGTATGCTTATCATATTCTTCTCTCTCCTGTGCTCCACCCAACATTTCTAGTTCTCCTCCTTCTCACAGACTCCCTGGTCCCCTAATCAGTTCTGCTGCTACCTTTATGCCACGTATTGGCAAAATTATATAATCTATATAAAACCTAGGACTCACAAGTGAGATAAACCCAGCTGCATCTATTTTCTTTTTTTTTCCTTTTTAATGGCCTCAATACTGTTTATTAATAAATTTTAATTTATGGTTTTCTTAGCATAGGGTTCCTCAGCTATGACACAGATCTCCCATGTTGGAACATTAATCTACACCCACTTCCACCTCCAACATCCCTATGGGGGACAAGAGACAAGAACATTAGAATGAAACACTCCCTGACTGTAATGTCATAAGTAACAAGGCTCCTCATTTCTGAACCAGGAGACTAGTGTCTTCTGCCAGGATCTATGAAACTATAACCAGCAACCTTGTTAGCCTGCAAATTAGCTAAAACAATCTCATTACACTGACTGCCCCATGGCTTCAGGGACCCAAGAGGGCAGGGAGATCGTCAGAGAGGAAATATTTATTGTCATGAAGGGCTGAAAGAACAGTCAGGCATATACAGTAACCCTAATGATGGTGGTTTGACTTAGAACACCTCCAACTTCACAGCAGTGTGAAAGTGATATAAGCAGGAATTACACTTAAAATGTTCTTTTTGTTAGATATTTTCTTTATTTACATTTCAAATGTTCCCCCTTTTCCTCATTTCCCCTCCTCAAAACCTCCTATTCCTTTCCCCCTCCCTCTGCTCACCAACCTACCCTCTCCCTCTTCCTGGCCCTGACATTTTCCTACACAGGGGCATAGAGTCTTCACAGGATCAAAGGCCTCTTCTCCCATTGATGACCGACTAGGCCATCCTCTGCTACATATGCAGCTGGAGTCATGATTCCCACCATGTGTACTCTTTGGTTGGTGGTTTAGTCCCTGGGAGCTCTGGGGGTAGTGGGTAGTTCATATTGTTCTTCCTATGGGATTCCAAACCATTCAGCTCCTTGGGTCCTTTCTCTTGCATCTATTTTCTTGCAAACAAGCTAAGTTTGTTCTTGCTTTTGGCTGATAACAGTTCTGTAGTCTATAAGCCACTTTCACTTTGTCCATTCCTCAGTCTTTGGACACCTAGGTTAGTTCCATCAGTGATATGCTGTGAGCAAGGCTGGAAGAAATATCAATGTGCAAGTAGCTTCGTGACATACAGATTTGGCATGTTTTGGAGAAATAACCAAGTGAAGTAACTGGGTCATATGGCAGATCTGCCGTTAGTCATCTTGATACTGCTCTAATGATTTCCTTAATGGCTGGGTTAGCTTACATTTTTATCAGGTGGTTTATAAGGGCTTTATGTGTCTGTAGTAGTGAGAACATGTGTTACTATTTGTTTTTTTAAATGCTTGCCATTCTGACTGGGCTGAGATGTGCTCTCAAGGTAGTTTTGATTTGCACCTTTGAGATAGCTAGTGAACTTGATCATTTTCCTTATGTTTATTCTTCATGTATATTCATATTTTGAGTACTGTTTTAGTTATTAGCCTATTTATTTATGAAGTTGTTGGATTTCTTGTTTACAATTTTGAGCCCTTGTTATATTCTAGATATTGACCCTCTGTTAAAGGGTTGGCCAAGATTTTCTCTCATTTTATAGATTGAAATGAGATGTTTTAGAATTCTAGACAGACCACTATTGTGGTTGGAAAGGTTATCTTATACATTTACCTAGTTTTTAAAAGTGGAGATTTTCCACTTCATATTTAATATATGGCTTAAAATGTGGAACATATGAGAAAAGTATGTTTCCTACCCATGGCATGGTAATACATGCCACCATGTGTGTACCACATATGGCCATCAGTGCACACATTTTATTGGCAATTTACCTAGCAAACATTCAGTAAAAGAAGCATTCAGCCAGTAGGCTGTGTTCTAGGAAAAGGATCCTCCTATCCTTCCCTTTGACTTTCCATCCCATCTCTCTGTACTTTGATAGAACAATTCATGTATGCAGATGTGGGCAGTGGCTCAAGTGCTCCAGTGGTTCAGATCTGAGGATGCCAGTTGCTCATATCTGTCACCCTTGGGTGAAGTTAAATGAGGGCTCTCAGGGGAGGATGAGCTTCCCCTCTCTTGATTGGTATAGTACCAGAGAATGTGATCCTCTGTGGTCATTAAGCATGCAGTCTTGCTTGTTGCTTTTCATAATGTTAACCCTTGACAATTTAGGACAGAAATCAATTATAGTTTTACTGGCATCTCCAGCTATTTTTTTGTCCTGAAACATCTGATTTGGAAGTCCAAGGCCACTCATGAATACCCGTAATGTACCCCAAAATGTCTGATTGTGGATCAATCTGAGTTATGAAAAATGAATTCCAAAGCTTAGATGAAACAGTAACTTGGAACCATTATGTGCCCAAGAAAGAAACACATAAATGTCTGTTGTTCAGAAAACTGAGTTACTGATCTGCATTGACTTTGCATCCATGACAGACACAGAAGGGCCAGAGCACAGATGCCAGAGAACTTTTAAAACAGGGAGATGGCTGTGGCCATGTGAGAACTGCAGCTATGACTTTGTTTTGAAGAATGTGAGGTTGTTTTTGAGCGTTCCTAGACTATGTGGATTGAGGTATAATCTATAATGCTTCTGTAAATATATATTGGTTAGTGATACTCTCTGGAGGTGTGATAATGTGCAGTCCTCAATTTCAGGTGGGCCTAAGATAATAACAAATTATCCATATAGAATTTACTCACCATCAAGATCATTATACATAAAAAATGGACATAGTACCCGACAGTGGGCAATGCTTGATGAATGATTCTGCTATGTTTTGTCTTCAGCATATATTGATATCAGTCCTTATGTTTTGATTTTTTTTGCCTTGGTAAGACCTCCTGTCACTTGGTGGTTCACTAGTGAGTCTTAGATTTGTTGATTTTTCCTTCACTCAAGCTAGACTCTTCTCTTAAACAGAGAGCTAACTGTCTAATTGAAAATTGAAATTATCTTATTTTCTGTTCTAATGTATTCAAGGGTTGCTTTCACAAAGTTGACGGTATGGAGATCTAGTTAAAAATAAGAGCCGGGCAGTGGTGGCGCACTCCTTTAATCCCAGCACTTGGGAGGCAGGGACAGGTGGATTACTGAGTTCGAGGCCAGCCT
>NW_022196914.1:1420562-1422725 GCF_008632895.1 Mastomys coucha | reverse complement strand
AATTCCTGGGCTGTGTATTTAGAGACTTAGATTCAGTAGACTTCTCATAATAGCAAAGAATATTCTTATCATCCTATGCCCTTGGATAATTTATGTTTAGTTTTCACAAGTTTAAAAACATGGAAAATATTTATTTCAAAGTTACAGCTAGGTTTAGTGTATTAATTCATGCAAAGTTTGCTACATGCCTATCATGTTGTAAATGGTAAGATATTGTTGTTACTATTGTTTAAATAATACCTGTGAGGAATACATTTTTGCTAGTTTTCATGGATCACAATTTCTGTCAGAGTGGGTGTAAAGTTTATCGATTATAATGCTTGGTTTAGTTTTTTGTTCTTATATATAAAAGTGTTGGTTTGTTGATTTAAATTGTTTTGATTAAATTGCATAGATTAAATAAGAAATGCTACCTCAGTATAGTTTGAGGGAACCAGAGAGAAGTATGCAGAGTTCATGTGGCAGAGGATTAATTAAGGTTTTTTTGGTGCAGATGATCTTGCTTCCACCTTTGGAGAAATACTAACTTGAATTATAAATGGCACATCCCTAACTTGACCCATTTGTTGTAGCAATCACATTATTGCAATCCCCTGCCATTTCCTTTTTCTAATTTTCCTCTATTCTTTAGCAATCTTCAACAATAAACATTGTGGAGCTAATGAGTGAGGATGAAACAGTTCTTCTAAGGAGTGGGTGTGAATTTCTGTGATTTTTGAGCCTAAAGGTGAAGATAGTTACCCAATAAATGAGCATTGCTAGAGAATGAGGACATGACATTTATTAGGATTTATTTTATTATTTTAAACTATGTGTATGATGTGCATGAGAGCACAGGTGCTGTGGATATCAGAGGCATTAGATCCCACAAGGCTGGAGTTATAGGTGCTTGGGAGATGTTTGATGTGTGAACCAAGCTCAGGAGTTCTGAAAGAACAGTGCATCCACACTGAGCCATCTCTCTAGCCCAGACATGAATTTCAAAGTAGTAAATTTTTAGAAAAAAGAAAGTATTGGCAGCTTGTGGTCTGACTATATTAGCACAAACTAAAGAATGGCATAGAAGTTTGAACATGGGTGGGAAGATATGGATAAAAGATGGAGTTTGGACCAGGGCTAATGTTTAAGGATTCAGAATAAGCAGGCAGACACTACAAGTTGTGACATAAACTGCTTGCCTTCATTTTATTGTTTGAGATTTTGTTGTATCCTTATTCAGGTACTGCAGGTTATTTGATCATACAATGAAAACCAATATTGTGTTATTTATTGAAAATACCTGTTTCTAGTTGTGGTGTGGCTCAGCCCTTAGCACACACCTTTAATCCCTATGGTTGAAATACAGACACACTCTTAGCACATACCTTTAATTCCAAACAATAAGAGTAAAGTTAGTTTGTAGAAGGAAGCATCCGTGTTTGAAAGTGATGTCTAATTGAGTGGCAGACAAAGTAATATCAGAGAAAGATTTGACAGGATGGAATATACCCAACTCTCGTAGGAAAAGAGGGAAAAGGGAAGCTACTTCAGGGCAGTACAGAGAGAGGAGACTGTTTTACTGGGACAGTGATAGAGAGACAGGCTGTAGAGAGAGTACAAGCCCCACATAGGTGAAGATGGAACAAGTCAGAGAATCAGAAGGAGCCAGAAGATTTGAACAGATTGCCAGAGTTAGTTTGAGGCCAAGCAGGGCAATTCAGTCAGAGGTCAAGAGAGAAACCAGATTGGATCAGTCAGTTTGGAGAACTTTTTCCACCAGAACAACTGAATTGAAACAGCCAGCCAGAGGCAGGATCTGCTGTTGTCTCTCGGGTGAGGTTCTGAGACTGGAGCAGCCAGCCCGGAGGCGCCTTAGGCCAGAGATCCGGGCGGGATTCGCCATTTTCTCTCGGGTGAGTTTCTGAGACCTGAGCAGCCAGCCGGGAGCCACAGGCCCCACGACTCCCAGGGGAGCCGCAGGGCAGCAGGGACACGATCCTCTCAGCTTCCGAGTGACAGAGGGGGTTCAGCGTCCTCCTCTGCCCCTTCCCTGCAAGTAGAGGGCCTACCTCCAGAGAGCGCATTAAGCCAGAGACCCAGGCAGGATCCGCCATTGTCTCTTGGGTGAGTTTCTGAGATTAGAACAGCTACCTTGGAGGAACAGGCCCCACGAGTCGCAGGGGA
>NW_022196914.1:1418771-1420551 GCF_008632895.1 Mastomys coucha | reverse complement strand
AAAAAAGAAACAGCCAGCCAGAGTTCAGAAAGAACTAGAAAGGGTGAGCTTGTTCAGCAGTAAGTCTCAGAGGCTGAAGACATTCTAGGCCTAGATTAGATTGTATGGAGGCTTGAAACTTCTAGGACAAGGTCTAGGTTACCAGATGAAGGTAGTAAGCCCCTAGGATGACAATTACCTCAGATGACAAAAATACTTTTATATTCATGTTCTAAGATTCTATTTTGGTAGGTCTGGGGTGGCACATTGGAAGCGGTATACTTAACAAGATTTCCAAATGATTTTCATGATCATTAGATGTGGGAACTGTAGTGGTATGGGTAACTATCTGTCCCTATGTTGAAGGGTTAGTCTTTGCTTTTGGTTTTGCTAGGAGGTAGTGGAAACTATTAAGACATGTACTTTCGGTTCTTCAGATGATGCCTCCAAAGGGGATTATGGCTTTGTCTGTCCCCTTTTCTTGTAGTTGCCATCTATGGAGTGAGCACACATATTTTTTGTGTTTTTAAATAAAATATATTGCACATTGAACATGCCATCTGTTCATACCAGTCTTGCTTTTAAATCTCCATATACTGATTTTCACAAACTCAAATACAACAAGCCAGCCAGTTGTGGTTTGTAATTTTCAGGGAAGCCAAAATGAAAATTTTCTGTAATTCAAGCCCCTTCATTTGCCAAGAAGGTGGTGGGAAGTTTGAAGCTTGGTTGTGCCCATTGCATTATGGTACTCAGATTAAGGCAATCGATGTCTCCCCCCTCTGTGACTGTAGCCACACCCCTAACTGTAGTCAGTCAGCGCCCAGGCTGCTGCTTTCTCACAAGGCCTTACCTTTTGATCAGTTGGTGGAGGAGGAGAGGAACAGTTTACTGAAGCACCCTGATGAACATATTCTGTTATTTTAACCTGAGGCTCAGACAATGAAGATTTATGTTTAATTTTTCTCTGCTTTAATTTCTGACTGCTGTTCTTTCCTCTATGGAGTGAGAATCAAAAATAATGCATAATAAAATTGATATGTGACAGAGAGGGGTAGTTCGTCTAGTATTATTTTAGGATTCTTGGAACTGTGGTCTTATCTCACATCAAGGGACCAGTGCAGCCAAGCCATCAGAACAGGAATGATTTTAGTCTTCTGCCTCAGAAATGGTTCATAATTAATTAAAAAATTCCAAGATTCACAATCTATTGCAATGGAGAATTTTTTAGTAAACACAACATACTGTCCCAAACACATCTTTCCTGTCCCCAGAACCTGGGATTACATTATGTTTCATGGCAAAAGAGACTGGAGAGGTGATTAAAATTTGGAAAATTATCCTGTATTCTCTGGCTAGATGAATTAAGAAAAAAAAACAACAACAAAAAACCAAAAAACAAAAAACAAGCAAACCAAAAACATAGAGTAGATAGATGTGTGACAGATGCCAAGGTTGGACAAAGAAAGAGACTTATGAGCCAAGAAATGGAGATGGTGTCTGACTGGGAGTGATCATGAGTCTCTAGAGACTCCAAAAAATGCAACCTTTTGCAAATTTTTGTTGGCAACTTGCTTTTACCCCAACAAGATCCAGTTTTGACCCTTCCCTACCAGACCAAAAATAATAAAAGGTGGGTTGTTATGAGCTGCTTTGCTATGGAAGCAACAGAAAACCAGAGCACCATATGAAAAGAGAGGGGCAATCAGAACTTTTGTAGTGCTAATGAGATGCACATTGTACTGGCTAGTTTTGTGTGTCAACTTGACACAGGCTGGAGTTATCACAGAAGGGAGCTTCA
>NW_022196914.1:1399664-1418760 GCF_008632895.1 Mastomys coucha | reverse complement strand
AACCCTTTCCTCCCCAACTTGCTTCTTGGTCATGATGTTGTGCAGGAATAGAAACCCTGACTGAGACACACATCTTGTGATGATAAATGACTGCTCTCAGGAGCTGAGGCCTGAAGGGGTGGACCATCTTCCTCCTTTCCCTCCCTTCAGTTGCCGGTGGTCCATGAGAGCATGTCTGATGATCATTGGTTTTAGTTGACCACATATTGATAGAAGACTCCCCTGCTCCAAGTTCAGACTCAGGCTTCTTTTGTTCCTGTTCAGTATTCTTTTTGAGTAAAGAAAGTAAACAGTATAGCTCTCAAAAAAACATAGGCATTTTTTGTAACAAAGATCAAAAGGTCCCAGCAATATGAAAAATGAAATTTCTAGCTGTGTGTAAGATGGATGTGTAGATCATAACAAGTCAGCAGTTTCATACAGGAAACAGCCTCATAGCTCTGCTCTCTAGCTGTCCGCTCAAGACCCCAAAGTATAGGCTTGTGCACAACTGGGCGGTGATCCTCACTACTCAGTGTTAGCAGCAGCCTGAAGTACAGCCGAAGAATACAAAATGTTTTTCCTTTTTTTGAAATTATATTTTCTTTCTCATATGATATATTCTGATTATGGTTTCCCTTCCCTCTATTCCTCCTAGTTACTCCCAACCTCCCCTCCCCTCTGGACCCACCCCTTCCTGTCTCTCATTAGAAAACAAACAGCTGTCCTTCCAGTCTGTCTGGGCCAGCTGGTGCCCTGAGCAGACCTTGGGTGCAAACTCCTCAGCCAGCCCCACAACACCCAGATGAAGCTCCACTCCCAGGCACTCTAGCAAGTCCAGGATCCCAGGATCCCAGAATCACAGGATCAGAGAGACAGCTTGACTCTGACGAGTTCTGACACAGGAAGGACAGGCTCTAGTCAGATTTAGCAAGGGCAGGTAGCAATAGAGATAAACAGATGGTATGGGGCAAGCAGCAGAATATAAGCAACACAAACCAAAGTTACTTGGCATCATCAGAACCCAATACTCCCACCATTGCAAGTCCTGGACACACCATCACACCAGAAAAGCAAGATTAAGATCTAAAATCAGTTCTCATGATGACTATACAGGACTTTAAGAAAGACATAAATAACTCCCTCAAAGAAATACAGGAGAACACAGGTAAACAGCTAGAAGCCCTTCAAAAGGAAACACAAAAATCCCTTAAAGAACTACAGGAAAGCACAATCAAACAGGTGAAGGAAATGAGCAAAACCATCCAGAACCTAAATCCATCTCTTACAACAAAAACAACAGGAAGTGACAATTACTTTTTCTCAATATCTTAATATAAAAATTAATATTACCAACATATCCTAATCAATTGAAATCCAAAAATATGAGGAATTAGAAATTTGTTGGCTGTCATCCAATGTTCTCTCTAACTTGGTAATTGGAGAAATAGGTGTAATATTGTACAATCCATATACACTTTCAGCTTGTTTGTATGTGACAGTGTCTTGCTTGTCCTATCTCAGCATCTCTATTAGTTGTATTGTTTATTTCATGTTTTTACACTATACTATGGTTTTCAGAACAGCTTACATTTTTCAAAAGTATTTATGTACCCAAAAGAAAGGTAGACAATTAAATTGGGAAGAGGCTTGTAAGAGAACAAAAAAGAGTGAGACTGAATGCTTTGCTTGACGTTTGTAACTATTGTATCAAGTTTGAAAAAGAGGACTTTATAAGTTACTCTTTCTCTGAGAGGAATGCTTTTCCATATTATCACAGCCAATGAAACAAATTCTTACCCTCACCTAATGTCTGTGCCACCCTCCAAGCAGAACCATTGTTTATTGAAACAGTTGGTGAATGACTTTAAGAATCGAGCATCTTAATACACACACCATTTCTTAAATGAATGTAACCAGTTCTCTGTGGGCTGAGATTGATGGCAATCACTCAAGTCAAATAGCTT
Source organism: Mastomys coucha (assembly GCF_008632895.1). Taxonomy (NCBI): domain Eukaryota; kingdom Metazoa; phylum Chordata; class Mammalia; order Rodentia; family Muridae; genus Mastomys; species Mastomys coucha. The sequence continues at coordinate 1,416,814 of NW_022196914.1, read as the reverse complement.
TGCCCATAGCAGGAAGTCTTTATCCAAAAATCGTTCCTGCAATTCATTCCTTGGCGCAGCAGAACTGTCAACTCTTTGTTTAGCTATGATGGAGTTAAAGTCCTTTGGTGATGTGAGGGTCATTGAAATACAGCCTTATTACAATGAAATCCAATGTCTAAAAAATTGTTCTTATTTTGGGCTTGTACCACAGTAAGAGCCAAGATTTTAAGGTTGACTAAATACAAAACAAGCAAGCAAGCAAACAAACAAAAAGACTTTATATATTTATGTTCAAATAAGAAAATACTAGTAGTGATGTATTATTTTAAAATATACAGATAATATGTTTGGAGTTATTTAAAATTTCTATTGAGAAATAGAACGTATGTATTTTTGGTATTGCTATAGACAAGCATCTACATAAGACTGTTAAATTGATTGTTGTTTTACATCAAACAAGTTTTTCAATACTCATTTTTATTGTTATAATATTTTATAAATTTTAAAGAATATGACAAAAAAGGTATTGTAGGTATTGAAGGGAGGGTCTCTGGGAGGAGTTGGGGTACAAACGGGAAACAAGAATGTGATTTAATTCTATTTACTTAAAATATGTTTTTAAATGTTAACAAATTCAGATAAATTGAAATCATGTATCTTTTCTCATCACAATGCAATAAAACTTAAATCAATAAAGAAAGCAAACAGGCTTCTTAATTATATGATATGCTATAATATGATTATAGAACAAAAATTAACACGTTGGAATACGACAAAAGAGCCCAAGAATAGTCACACAAAAAAGATAAAGGTGCAGAGACTCACTCATTCCTATACTCAGAAATCCCGTAAAAACACTGAACTGGAAACCATAATACTTATGCAAAGGACAAAAATGAGAAAAAATTAAAATATATAAATAAAAAATAAGATAAAAAAGGAGCCTTGACACAACATTATGAGGCTAGGAACTGCCAAAGATGTTGAGTTCATTCTGTTGGCCATCTGCAGCTAGGCACGCAGCCTTAAGAGTAGTTTGTTTCCCCAGTGAGATTCCCTTGGAGAAAATTAAATTCTCATTTGCAAGTGTTTTTCAATTGGAGACTGTTTCTGGGTTAGGGATAAGAGCTTATGTCCATTTCTCCTTTCAGTTAAAGGACTCCATATGGATCCAAGCAGTTCCTGTGCATGCTTCCTCAGCCTCTGAGAGTTTATTTGAACACTGATCCTATTGATTTAGAGGTATGGTGTCCTCCAGTCCCTCTGGTTCTTTTACTCTTTCTGCCTCCTCTTCTATGGGGTTACCTGAGCCCTAATGAGAGGGATTTGATGGAGATATCTCATTGAGGGCTGAGTGTTCCAGGTCTAACACTACCCAGTTTATTGGTTGCTTATTAACCACTAAATAATTATATAAAGAGGTGTTTTGACGTAGAGGTATGATTGGGTCTTGCAGCTGCAAAGCCATTTGTTTTCCAGAAAGAACTCATTAAAACATCTCCTATATTCTGTATAAAACCACAGCGTCCTGGTGATTCTTATCTGGTACTCTGAGATAAAAACCTTATTTTACTCGGATTATGTTCTTTTTAGAAGGATAGTAGTACATAAAGACAGCATTGGGCAGTCTACACCATCTGGTCTCGCAGAAATTGGATATTGGTTCAGGTTGTTAGTTACGATTTTCCACAGATATGGCATCCTATTCAAATTATGATTGAAAATTCATGGACTCTCTTTTTAACTTACTATCAAATACTTTCTAACTTGTAAAAATATTTCCAAAATAATTCTGTGTAGGATTGATTCAGACCCACCAGTTCTCTGTGGTCCCTCTGCCTGTCTGTATTTGTGTGTGTAAAATCACATACATACCTTTTGTATTTTATATATGTATGTATGTATATTATATATGTATATGTAACTATATATATGTGTGTGTGTATATATATATAAAAAATCCTTCTGAGCCACTCCAGTATGAGATGGACATTCTATTCTCTTTACTTACCTATGCTGACTGCATTATATGAATCCTAAAAACAGAGATATTTCTTACAGAACTATTTTTGGTTGTCTGTCTATTGTTGTACAATAGGCCAATTTAAACTCACTGGTATAAAACAAGAGTTACTCTGTACTTCTGTTCTGTGAATCAGGAATTTGGAATGAGGACACTGAAGTGAGCTGCCTTTGCTTCAGGCTACCTAGAGAAACACACCAACATCTGGTGTTTCCAACACCTGGACTTTATGAATATTTGCAATCTTCTTTCTTCAAATAGTTGATGTCTGGACTAAGATCTGAGCTACGTCTGGCCTTTCTGTCAGAGCATGTACCTTCTCCATGTGTCTTTGCTTTCCCCTGGTATAGAATACTCAGTTTCATTGGGTTTCTACCATGCCATCAAGTGTACCAAGCACAAGATTTTCTGTGAGTAAGCAAAAACTTCAGTCTTTTATCATCATCATCATCATCATCATCATCATCATTGACAGCCTCTGAATATAAATATAACTTGTCACATGTAACTTACAAAGTCATTTTAAAAACAAAGCATGTGATACTAAGAACACAGTTACTTCTGAATTAAGGTATCTTTGAATATAAGTAAGTGTGGACCCAGGAATGTCCACTGCAGTGTCATGGTAGCTCAAATGAAGAACTTTGAGGGTTATGTGGGATTTGACAGCCTCCCAAATCACATATGCAGAAAGCCAGTAAAAAGAGGGTTTGAATTCCCAGTTAAGGTATAGTATGTGAGTCTAGACTGGCAATGTCATCAATAATCAACTCAGTGCTCCTCACAGATTTGTATTCTTCAGATACCCAGGGCCTTCTCATAGAGTCAAAAAGACTGTACATGATGAACAATCCAATTTTAATCCAGGGAGGTAGTGTTCCATTGCTGATGATGATAGTTGATACACCAGGATTTGGAGATGTAGCAAGAGTCGCTCCTTAAATTTTGGATTTTAGATGGGGGAATGAATGGGTTTGGGGAAAGACATGGAACTAAATACTACCTACCACTGCAGATATGTTAGTTTTTAAGCTCTACCACTTGTCTACAGTACAGTAAATAAGTTCTGGAGTTCTTTAGAATTCAGTATGATAAGTAATCAGTATAAAATATGCTCAGGGAGTGATTTGGCAATCAAAATATAAAGCAGATTTAATTAGCTCTACACTGCTTGGGAAAACAAAAAGCATTTCCAAGATTTTATAATACTCAATCTAATAGTTTCCAAGGAAGGTGTTCAACATTTTTACATTTTTTTCTGTCCTATTTGGTAAATTCTCAATTCAAGGATTTATTTTGTCATTGTATTTTAATTCTCCTAATTAATTTCTCTATGAATTGATGGATGCTATTCAACATATATTTTAAAATGAAATATCATTGTTTCTTTATTCTATTTTTAATTAATTTCTCTATTTTCTCTTGAGCATGCCCAGTGATTGCAGGCCATGTTAGGAAGCATCACTTCTCACTCTGAGCAAGGCCAAGGAAGACAAACTATTCTAGAGCATGGTTTGGGGAAGTGAAGGAGACCATTGTTTTATAGCATTATGCCATTTGCTAAATGCACAGCTAATATCTCACAGGTAGATGAGGTGATGATGTAAGAAACCATGGCATTTCAGCTGCTGAAAACAAACTTTTGATGGTCACTGAAACTCTTCTTTTCTGTTTGTTTGTTTGTTTGTTTTTAGTTTTATTTTTTTTTCTTTTGCTCATTCCACATACACACAGAAATTCAACAGAGGCTCATGTGACCAAGGGACATGGAATGATTGAACATCTGCCATCTCAACGTGAAATAGGGATGGGGAACTACGGATGAATCTTCTTGTCAACTATGTCCAGAAGTTACATTACAACACACACACACACACACATACACATACACACACACACTCCACATTTCAGAAAAAAAAATGAGCTGGAATTTTATTTTATTATTATTGCTTTTGCCTGAAGAAATTGGATGTCAGATAGGTTTATTTGAGCTTAAATAGCATTCAGGATTTGTTATCAGTGTTGAGGTTTAGACTTGAATTTTGTGTGTACATTTGTGTGTGTCTGTGTCATTGTATATATGGGTACATATGCATACTCATCTGTGCGGAAGCTGCAAGTGGACAATGGATATCTTCCTCTGTTGCCACGAGAGTCTCTCACTGAATTCAGAGCTCATGAATTCAGCCACACTGACTAGCTAGGAAGTTTCAGAAATCCTTCTGTCTGGATTACAGATGTGAGTTTCACCATATTTTCCTTCTTTTTGTGAGTGCTAAGGATCTAAATTCAGGAACTCCTGTTTGGGTGGCAAGCATTTGATGGCTGAGCAATCTCCTTAGCTCCTAGGCTTGATTTCTTTTTAAATTAAATTAAATTTTTGTACTTATCCATTTTACATCCTGCTTACTGCCCTCATTGGGTCACCCACTCCCACAATTCTTCTCTCATCCCCTCCTCCCTTTCTCTTCTGAGTGGGTGAGGTACCCCGGTAGTATCCCCCAACCCTGGCACTTTAAGTACCTTCAAAGCTAGGAGCTTCCTCTCTCACTGAGGCCAGACAAGGCAGCCCAGCTAGAACATATCCCATGTACAGGTAACAACTTTTGGGATAGCTACCTCCCCTGACTCCAATTGTTCAGGACCCACATGAAGACCAAGCTGCACATCTGCTACATATGAGTGGGGAGGCCTAGATCCAACCTGTGCATGTTCTTTGGTAGGTGGTTCAGACCCCCAAGGGTCCAAGTTAGTTGATGCTGTTATTCTTCCTGTGGAGTTCTGATCCCCTTCTGGGCCACAATCCTTCCTTCTATTCTGCCATAAGAGTCCCCAAGCTCTATCCACTGTTTAGCTGTGGGTGTCTGCATCTGTCTGAGTCAGCTGCTGGGTGCAGCCTCTCGGAGGACAACCATGCTAGACTACTGTCTGCAAGCACAATAGAGTATCATTAATAATGTCAGGGATTGGTGCTTGCTGATGGGATGAATCTCAAGTTGCTCTGGTTATTCGTTGGCTACTCCCCCAGTCTCTGCTCCATCCCCCATCCCTGTATCTCTTGTAGAGAGGATAAATTTGGGTGGAAATTTTGTGGGTGGGTTCGTGTCCCTATGGCTCCATTTGGGTCCCTTCTGGTTATAGGAGGTAGCCTCTTTAGGTTTTATATCCCCACTGCTGTGAGGGACAGCTAAGGTTACCCCCATTAATTCTTGGGCACCTCCCTTATCATAGGTCTCTCTTTCTAGAAATGCCCTCACCTCCCTACCCCCATCACTTGCAGTTTTCCATTCATTCTCATGGCCAACTGACCATCTCTGCTGTCCCTCCACACACCTGATCCTGTACCCCTTCCCCGTAGCCCTTTCCCTATCTCCTCTCCCACCCAGGTCCCTCCTTCTATCTTCCTCTTATGACTATTTTATTCTCCTTCTAAGTGAGATTCAAGCATCCTTGCTTTTGCCTTCCTTCAGGTTTAGCTTCTTTGGGTCTGTGGGGTATAGCATGGGTATTCTGTATTTTATGGCTAATATCTACCTTTAAGTGAGCACATACCATGCATGTCCTTTTGGAACTGGGTTACCTTATTCAAGATGATATTCTCAAGATTCACCCATTTGCCTGCAAAATTCATGATGTCTTTGTTTTTAATAGTTGAATAGTATTCCATTGTACAGATGAACCACATTTTCTTTATCTATTCTTCAGTTGAAGGATATCTAAGCTGTTTCAAGTTTCTGGCTATTATGAGTAAAGCTGCTATGAACATACTTGAGCAAGTGTCTTTGTGGGAAGTTGGAACATCTTTTGGGTATATGCCCAGGAATGGTATAGATGGGTCTTGAGGTAGATCTATTCCCAGTTTTCTGAGAAACTGCCAAATTGATTTCCAAAGTGGCTATACAAGTCTGCACCCCCACCAGCAATGGAGGAATGTTCTCCTTACTCTATATCCTCACCAGCATGTGCTATCTCTTGAGTTTTTGATATTAGCCTTTCTGAGGCATGTAAGATGGAACCTCCAAGTTGTTTTAATTTGCATTTCCCTGATAACTAAGGACTTTGAGCATTTCTTTAAGAATTCTGTTGAGAATTCTATTTAGCTCTATACCCCATTTTTTAACTGGGTTTTTTGGGTTGTTGGTGTCTACTTTCTTGAGTCTAGGCTTGATTTTTAAATTCGACATTTTTCAAAATTTCTTTATGACATTATTTGTATGTATAACATTTAATAGTCACTCACTGCTTCCTACTATGTACAATGCTGATTTAAGTACATCCTCAGAATCTCTACATTAACTGCCAAGCTCATCTTTGATATATGCATGATTACAAACTTAACTCTCGTGACTTTGAAGGAATTTAGGATTTGCATGGAAATAATGAGTGATACAAGTGAGATGGCCAAACATGCCTCCCATGAGTAAATACAGACCAAGGAGACCTTTACTACAGGAGCTATCAATCTATGTACACAGCAGAATTGACTATCTGTTCTTACAAAGAAGGCAAAAATGAATTTTCACATCCACTTAAAAAATGCATGCCATTTGGATAAAATCTAGACTACACAAGCAAAGAGACCAAAAACACTTACTCTACCCTTTAACAATACTTATTTTCCCAGTCATTATTCTTCTAGGCATGATTTTATTTCATTTTATTTCATTTTTAGTTTGTTTGAGGAAAGGTCTTACTATATAACTGAGGCTGGTCTTGAACCTCCAACCCTCTTACCTCCATCTCCCAAGTGATGGGGTGCATACCTATGCACAACAGTGTCTATTTAAAAGCCATTTTATACATAGAGAAATTTCACAGTATGGTTTTTAAGTTTTTATTAAAAGTGTTCCTTAAAGCCATTTAAAAAAGATATCAGTAACCTCATACTGTGTGGCTATAATTTATTATTGGCTATTTAAGATCTGTCATTGTTTGCTATTATAAATAATGTTGTGATAAACATCCTTCTATATAAATCTCCGAATGACTTTTTGTGTACCATCTGTTCCCTGGAGCCCCTTGATTGGTGACATCTACCTTCACTAACTGACAGTGGACATGTGGAGCTGAAGCTGTGCAGCCAGAACTTGTCAAGAAGACAAATAGGGAAGCATGGGCCTGACTCTCATGTATAAACAGGCTGGGCACAGCTCTGATTTTGCAGGCTATTTGTTTGGTTAGAAGTAGGATGCTTACAGTGTATTCCAAAAGGGCCAAGGTGCCCTTAGAGGAAACCAGCCATTTGGAATCCAATTAATCAAGCTTCAGGGCAGGTTGGCATCCAAGAGCTGCTAGAATCATCACAATCTGACAACTTCTCATTGAGGACTAGGATTCAGATAAGGATGTATGTGAGGTGTAGCTTGTGGCTGATCTTTTGGAAACAATGGGGAATTTCAACCTTCAAAGTTAAGCAGAGTTGAGTGTTGTGAAAGTCCTTTACAGAAAGGGGAAGAAAAAAAAACTACCTAAAATGTTGTGTTCTTTACTGAAGATTGAAAAAGGCAACCCTTCATCAAGCTGAAATATCATGCTGCTAGAATACTGGAAATTTGAGATCATGTTCCTACAATGACTCTGTTCCTGACAAAATCATACAGTGGGGGAGGTCACTTATTTTGTCAGCATATTGCAGAGTCAACAAACTCAAAATCTATATTTCAAAAGACCTGATTTAATTTTCAGCCACCCAGGCAGCACAAACAGATACTTAGCACTCATTTTCATCAGCCTCGGAGGAGAAACCTCTTACCTTTGACCCAGAATTTATTTATTCTTCTAGGACAGAGCTGGAGATTCCCAATCTGAATTCCAGGTATTTAATATGCTCTGCTGCTGCTCTCTGCTTCCTGATGATAATTTTATTACTAGCTCTTAACACCTATTGTACTAAATTGCCATATTAATATTAATATCAGAGTGTGAAGAATTCAACTGGTAAATGGTATGCAAATTAGCTTAATGCAGACTTTAATGGGTTAGTGCACTAAAAAGTTCTTGGAGACAAAAGTAACTGAAGGGCTAAAAGATCAACTCATCATCACTGAAAGGAAAGAATACAAGGAAAAGAGAAATACTTTAAAGCAAGTGTGTGACTTGTTCTTAATCAAAGTAATAATTATTGCTGATGCGATCTTTGATTATACTATGGCAACAAATAGGAAATATTTTTAAAAGGTTTGTACTTATTTTTAATGGTCTGTATGCATGTTTGTCTCTTTGCAGGTTTGTAGTTGTGAATGTAGGTGCCCAAGGAGTCCCAGAAGAGGGTGAATTGGATCTAGGCATTTGCAGAAAGAAGAGTTGGACATAGTTATGATGGAAACCATGCATCCCCAAACCAAAGAATGTCAAGGACTGCTGGCAATTACTGGAAGCTAGAAGAGGAAGAATTCTAGGTGTCAGAGTGAGCTGGTCCTTAAGACAACGTACTTACAGTTTCTAGCCTGCAGGACTGTCAGGAAATAGATGTTTGTTACTTCAGCCAACCAGTTTGTAGCTCTTGCTAATGCCAGCCTCGGCTTTCACCATGTCCTGTCAAATTTATTTCTGCTCCCATTAATTAAGTCTGGGGCAGAGATCACAGATTTCCAGTTAGTTTCTGTTTTGAAAAGTTGGTTCTGTTTTGGTTTTGGTCTTCCATCTCAGAGCTGATGTTCATTTCCTAACCTGACCTGTGGCCACCACCAGCCAGTCCTCTTTCCAGCGTTCCTTTATTCAGAACCACGGCCCTTGCTATTTTTCCCAGTCCTTCTCTGTGCCTTGGGACTGGGGTACAGAAAGGCTCATTTTCATCTTACCCCTAATAAGTTACTTCACTATTTATTTCCTCTTTCTCTGAGTGTGCTGCCTTTCTTGAAAGCGTCTTGCTTTCAACACTAAACAGGAAGTGCTCTGAGCTCACGGGAGGGAGAAGTGCTTTGGCCTGGATTAGCAATTATAGGACCCTCTGAGAAACCCCACCACCATCAGCAGAGCTGACGTTTCATGGCACGTGCCAGGTCCTTACTCTTAGGTTACAGAGAAGCGCCCCCCCCCCCCAAGCAGCAGCGCAGATGGGGATGACTCTATGCTGAGTCGACCCCACCTGAGTGCGGTTTTTCAAGGAAACAGAAGCCAAACGTCTTTTACTGAAGCCTTTACTGGTTTAGCTGAATGCTCCTGACCGCAGCTGCCAGCCAGCACTGAAACACTTCTGATCACAGGTGCCGCACCTCCACTCTCTGAGCTGCTGCCCCTCACCACAGGTCCGGGTGTTAACACCACAGGTGTTTGCAGCTGGCTGCTGTTCTCTACTGTCCAAGGCAGCTAGACGTTTTCTTTATTTAGGAAAACCGTTCTTTCTATCCATGGAGAATGGTTGTGTTTGGTGGTTTTTTTGCTGTGCCTGCTTACACTTAACTGCAGATGGCCTCTCTTAGATCTGTTTCATAGGGGAGAGTTATGGGACCCACAGGAGAACTGAGTGGCTCAGAGCCAAATCAGCTTTGAAGGAAGGTTCTTGACTTACTTTGGGATGCCGACCTATTTAACGGATCTTATTCTGTAATTGTCTCAGGAAGGCTGACGGTAGGAGGCATACAAGCTTTCTCTCACTGCCAGAAGCCGGTGGGCAGCATGAGTGGGCGAAGGATGGGACAGTGAATCCTAGGAGAGAGGCCCACTCAACTCTAATTACACTAGGAAAATATGTTTTCTCAGGGCCTTTCCTGATCATTTTTTCCTCATTTTATATTACAAGATCTTTAGGATGTTGTCAAGGTTTTAGGATTAACGAGAGGAGGAAGGGCTGAATTTAATATGCAAAGTGTGGGAAGATTTCTACCAGGTGGCTGTGTCTCATGGCCTCCTTCCCTGAAGTGGGAGGCCCGCTGAATTGAAGACTACAGAAGCGGCTTCTACACATCCCCTTGTAGAGTGAAGAAGGAGAAGGAAGACCCTAAAGTTTTGACATCAACTATAAAATCAGCGTCAGCTGTGTCGTGATTCATCTCAAAACTAGGCGTTCTTAAAAGTGACCCTGCGGTGGTTACCGGCAGTACCACCAAGGATCCGGAACACTCCTTGCTACACTGTGGAGACTGAGAAATGATTTTTGAAACAAAAACAGGAAGGCTGGGTATTTGTGATGTGTACTAAGGACTCCGCAGCTTTCTGTTGATCGATCCGTTGAAAAATGCTATGGATTTTTATTATTTTTAATTGTGAGAATAATGTTTCTCACAAGCTTCAAAGGCCCTCTGAAGTCCCAATGTACTTTGTGCAATGTGAGACAATTTGCTGGGTTGATAATAGACGTTTTGAAGGACAACAGATGCTGGCATTAGATAGGGGGTGATCAAACGGCAGAGTGGGTTAGAGAGTAACAGTATGACAACAAACGACACAAGACAATTTTGTCCAGCAATTTATGGCTATGCCAGTTTACATATGACTTAAAAAATTGTTTAGGTTATTATACAAATAGGTTTCTATTATGACATCCCTGCACATAGGTGTCATTATACTGTGTTCCCATCCATTCACTTTCCTCACTTCCTGTCCATTGTTTGTGATAGTAAATTCATTTATCACTAGCCACACTAATCCGAGCACCTCCCAGGGTTCAGTATTTCCACCTTCCTGTTTGCACACCTCACCGCTCCCACTGTACAGATGTTTACTGTTTTCCCACGCGTTGATGACCCCATTTTGACACAGTAGAGTTGGTTTTCATCCTTGGAGCACTGTGGGGGCAACAGGCAGACACAGTTGGAAGTGTGGGCTGCAACAAAAGAGAGAGTGTGAGTCACCACAGACAACTCTTTGGAGCCTGGTGTTACTTAACCCTTCTCCATAGGACCCTTGATGGCAATTAAGAGAAAGCCAAAACTAGAGTGACATCCCAAGGTACCCAACAGTCACTGCATGGTGAGATAAGAATTTAAGGCAGCAGAGTGCTCTCTGGAAGCTAGTAAGATTCCAGAACTGGGCCCTTGTGACCCCTGCTGGGCCTCATGGTCCACATCCAACCAAGATGTGAGCCACTCACACTCACTGTTAACACCATTTATACGAGGTCCGTGACCTGTCCTGCCCTTTTCTCTGGGCACTTCTTAGTAACATTACAGTTATTATTTATTGGCCATAAGCGTTGAAACAATATGTTATGCCAAGCACTTTGCATACTTTATTGAATTCTTACAAGTCTATGATCTATCCTGCAGTTTGTCTGGGATCAAACGGTGTTAGGGACAGGTATTTTAATAAGTGACCCACAAGCTTCAGTGTGTTGAAATAACCCTATGTCATATGTGCTCATTTTATACTAGAATGTTACCTGGTTATAATATTCTGTGGCCTGTATTTTTAATAAACAGTTAATTTAGGTGATTCTCCCATGAGGGCTGCTTTTGGATGCGCCTAATCACTGAATCATTTCTACAAACCTTGTGTTTAGGAAACGGTCTTCCTCTTCATTTTGTGTGTGTGTCTGGGTCTGTGTCTCTGTTTCTGTGTGCATATGTGTGTAGGTGACAGAGGTTGTTTTCAGATATCTTCTTGGCTTACTCTCTACCTTATCTTACAGAGGCAGAATGTCTTGTTGAACTTGGAGTGTGCCTATTTTAGCTGTAGCCAACTGGAGAAGGTAAGAGCACTGGGAAAAATCTCGTTCATTGTCAGAAAGGATGCAGCTGGAAAAAGACCAAAGGATTATCACACCTTGCTTAAGAAATGAGTTCTCTCGGGATTTTCAGCTGCACCATCACCACTATTTTTGTGTCATCATGATTATGTGCACCAAGCCTGTTTATTTTCAACACCTAAGGGACATTCTCACTCCGTCTAGCAATGAATCCTTTAGCACTCGGGTCCTCACACTTTCACCATTACAAAACCCAGCTCAGGATAATCTTCTCTCATAGTTCTCATCCCATGGCTTTGCATTAAAGTGAGTCATGCAAGAACTGTCTAATTTGAGTTCTCCAAGGACGGCGAACATCTGAATGGAACTAAGAGCCCTTTATGTCCAACCCCTTCACCAGACTGTACAGGAACTTCCATAGGTGGGATGCTAAATGGTTTGTTGCTGAATGAATTTCCCCTTCCTGTTGGTTGGTTGGTAGCAGATATTTCTGTAATTCAGACTGAACATTTTATATCCATAAAAAGAGGGTCCCTAAGGGGGCCATTTCTTTTCTAAGTTTTGAAAAGAGAACATCTTACTACTTTGATATTCCACTTTAGATTCTCTCCCCCCTTAAACTCATTTTAGATAGGGAAGGAAAAGAGGGCACAGTGCAATCACCAGCACAGTTTAAGCAAGATGGCATTCAATTCAACTTAACATTACTAAGCCACAACTTGCTGTGAGTAGGTTGGGTATGAAATACATTTCTAAATTTCTCCTTTTTTTGTAGCTGCACTGGTTTGGCTATTTAATGGTGCCACTTCTAGTGCAATTCACTATGATGCTGACTTTGGATAGATTAAAGACTGGCAGAGTCATTATTGGCTACTTTCTGGTTGGATTTGAGTCCTAATCCACAGGAGGTAATTCATGCCTGGTGCTCTAAAACTTGTTAAAAGCCTATAGTCAGGAAGGTCATAGGCTCTTGGAGCTGTGTGTGTGTGTGTGTGTGTGTGTGTGTGTGTGTCTGTGTGTGTGTGATGCCCCTCATGTTGTTGTTTTGTTAAGTGGACAGATTGTCAAACTGCCTTTTAAATATTTATGTTTATACCTATAGATTAATGCTGCTTTCAACCCTTAGTTCAAAAAATATTGGGGGGGGGAGCTGTGGGTAATCAATGTATAAACTAATAGTTGATGAAGGTGCCGAGAAGAGGAGCCCTAAATAGAACATTTTTATAACCCCACCCATCCAGAAGGCTCAGGGACCAGCAAAGAGGAGAGGACAGAAAGGATGTAAGAGCCAGAGGATGAAGAGGAATGCTGTGAGATGCTATCTTCTGAGAATAGCATGGCCACTGCACTCATGAACTCAGAGCAGCTGTAGGTGCCTGTGGAAGACCCGCATGAAACAAGCCAGTCAAAAGGGAGAGGAGCTCATGAGATGCAGAGCTACTGAAAGCCTGTTGGGGGAAATGGAATAATTTTTCTTCTTAGATGTGGCTATTGGTACACTGTCCGTGCTCAGGTGAATAGCCCCAGAACCATGCAGGGAAGCAGTAAGTATACTCAGGGGAGTATTTAAGGATATTCATGATGATGATGGTGATAAGGAGGAGGAGGAGGAAAAAGAAAGATGGAAGCCGGAGACGGAAGTGCTGAGAGCATGTCTAAGGGAAGTGGGGATCGGAGGTTTGGCTTGGATATGATGACAATACATGTATATATTACAAAGTTGTCAAAGAATAAATAAATTATAAAACAATACTGTTTGAGGCTGACCATTTCTTTAAAAAAGTGCTTTTTAGTGACTTGACTATGTGCAAAACCAAAATTCTTTTAATTATATAAGTAAATATTTTTATTAAGAAATGCTTATGTATTAGGTTGATAACCCCCCAAATTCCATCAATTTGAACAATACTGATTAAGTGTTAAAACTTTTTAGTATTTATTTAAAAAATGAACTTGTGTTTGGAGAGTGTGTGGGCACTCAGACACTCTTAAAGCAGAGATTTCAATGCAGTTGTATTGCAGCAATTATTGCTAAGTCATACAGATTTGAAAGGAATAATTCATGAAAAAATAGTAAACCAAAATCTGTTAAAAGTAAGAATTCCATAAAGGCCTTCTATATTGCAAGGAAGAAAGCAAGATAACTCTAAACATCTCTATACATCCTGACTTACCCAGTAAAGTCAGAGGCCTAAACAACAACAACAACAACCACCTCATCTGGCTTCCCAAAACTAATTAATTAATTTTTGTATGGTAGACTTTTGAGACAAATTATTACATTGCAGCTGTGCTCTGGAAATCACCCTGTAACCCTAGTCTTGAGCTCATTAAATCCTCCTGAATCTGCATCTCAAATCCTAAGGTCACAGGTTTAAGCTCTCACGTTGGGCTCTCTCTATTTTTCTAACAATAATACCTTTGTACTACAACTCCCAGTGAAAATGTTCATATGTAAATAGAGGAAGGATCCTGGATAACACTTACAGGTCTTTCCACCACAAAATACTACTTCTGAGAGAGGTGCTAGGTGGTTGATGTTTTTGACCAAATAGCTAAAATACAGATAGTAGAGATTTTGTCTATTATGAGATTTCACAGTAACTAGAGCTGGGTGACATGGGAAGCAGGCCCCTGATTTTTGTCTCTTGTGTGGAATTGCCCTATTCAGCTATGGCGTGGAGTTAAAGACTCAGGTATTTTATTCTGTGTGAGGGGAGGGGCTCCATCAGATGCCCTGTGCTCTGTGAGGCTACATCTTTTTTCCATTTTGGGCAGAACTTGTGGCCTGCCAAAGATGATGATTTTGGTCCTCAGTTTTAAACTGATCAGAAAGAATATATTCTTGGGCAAGATGATGATTCTTCTCTCAGAAATGGAGAACCTTGGAGCAGGAACTTGAAAAGGGATTTTTATAAATCTGAGGTGGTTTTAGATGGAACAACTCCACAGGTTTCCACTGGGTGTTTTATTTCCAAGTTTTAGAAACACTTCTTGAAAATGTATCATAAGGGGAATCTGGATGCCCGTGTGATCTGTTAAATCCTAATCGCTAACCGCTTTTTGTAAATTATATGAAATGGCCCACTTCAGGGGCAGATGTTCTCGTGGAGTAGATGTAGTGCCATGAAGATTGCTTCCTTTCAGTTCACACATGTGATGTGAACAGCACTCCACTTGGGGAGGACGGAGAAGCAATGCTGCATCTTAAGGATGACTGACAGGTTCTAACGGAGGGACGACCACTAGGCTTGGTGAGGGTGTCAGCGGGTGAACAGCATATAAGATTCACAGAAACACTTCTGGAAAGTAGGCTAATGCATTGTATCAGTTAACGTTTTATACTTTAAAAATAATATTTATGGAGAGGATCTGGAAGGAGTTCGGGGAAGGGGAAGAATATGACAAAAGTATATTGTGAGGAGTTGTCAATGTATAAAGAACACATCATTAAATATTATTTACTTTTAAGTTCTGTTTTCTAAGGCAAGTATTAAAGAAATAACTTTAGATTAACAGAACCCTTTGTGATAAACTTATTGGCCATAACACTGTTTATAATACAAATGTATCAGGAAAAAGTTAATCTAATTAAATATTGGATAAATGAATCATATTTAATATTTTTACACATTTTATAGACATTTAACATGTGACAATAATATCAGGACATGAAAAAAGTTATATTTATGTCATGCCATGTTAAATTAACACATCAATTTGTAAAACATTGCATAAAATATGGCCCCATTTCATCTTTTATGTATGTTTATTATACCTAGGGCAATGCCTGAGATGTGTGAGGCACCAGGAACAATTTTTTTGTGAAGTTGGTTGTCTTTATAGTGACCCAGATGAGAATATCAGTACAATATGGGTAGTTCAATTTGAAGCAATTTTGAGCAAATAGTCTTTTCTGGACAATAGAATCATTTGTTCCCTAAGTTGTGCACTGAGTATGACCTCTGAATGACAAATGATGTACACTTTGGTCCTAGAGCTTTCTTGTGGACATCTGGTTGACCTCACAGACAGGGAGGAAGAGAAACAGTAGAAAGTAAAAGACTGTTCCATAGGTGAAAACCAGTGCTTGAGTCCAGTGGGACCCTGAACTTGGGCTCAAAATGTCTGATTGAGTAATACTGCCAGTCCTCAAAAGTGCCAGTCACTAATAGAGGAATTAAAGAAATTTAAGGAAAATATTTCAGCAATTGGCATCACACTGAACCCCAATCTGACCTAGATAGCACTCTTGGATCAACTGAGTATGAACCAACAGGGAAAAATGAGATAATTCTCACGAGGACTCTTTACCTGGGGTATGAAAGGGGCTGCTTGAAGCTGTGGAGCAGAATGGTATTCCTCTTTCTGCTCTGCAGTGGTTCTTAACCTTCCTCATGTCGTGACTCTTTAATATAGTTCCTCACAGTGAGGTGATCCCCAATCATAAAATTATTTTTGTTGCTACTTCATAATTGTACTACTTTATAATCATAACTTTTGGTACTTTATAATCACAATGGAAATATCTCTGTTTTCTGGGATCTTAGGCAACCCCTGTGTAAGGGTTGTTTGACCCATGAAATGGTCATGACCCACACATTGAAAACTGCTGTCTTATTGTTATCTAAGGATAACACTGAGTACACAGGCATAGGAAGAAGTTGGAAAGATATGCCCCTGAATTACTAAGGTAGCTACTTTTAGTTTGTGGTTGGTTATCTTTCCCCTTTTCTGTTTAGATCATAAAATTTTAACAAAAAAACCAGTTTTTGATTAAAGTCAGGTTATATAAAATCATATATATATGTATATATATACATATATATATCTATGATGTATAAATGCAGAGGAAATATGCCACATGATCTGAGTAGAACAGAGTGAGAACATTTCTAGTATTTATTTATCACACTGGCTTACCTGAACAATTTTCCCAGTCATAGCAGGTGTTGTATCCACAGGGCACCCTCTTTGTGCTATTCAATGCAAGTTTTAGCCTCTCAAGTCCCCATTCTAACTGTGGGCCTTCTTGGCAGGAACCAGCATGGACAAACTGGAACTGGTTGTTGTTTAAACATTTTTCAGCCAAAAATTTGCAAGCAGATGAAGTGAAGTACTGGCTGGATCCCCCATCAAATATACAGAGATCTTCTGAATAAGTGCTGTGAGCAGACAGGAAGCAAGTGTTATGTTTGAGGGCATATAGAAAATGCAGATAACATGTACAGGCGACTGGCCACTCAAGTTTTCTCCACCAGGTTTTTGCACTCTCTGTGTCTCTCCTTCCATCCACCCCTCCCACTTCCATCCCATGTGCCTCTGTGACTCATCTTCTTGAACTTCTATCTTTTTTTTTAAATTTTTTTATTAGATATTTTCTTTATTTACATGTAAATTTCTCCATTCCTAGTTTCCCCTCCAAAAAACAAAGAAACAAACAAACAAACAAAAACAAAAACAAACCCCTGTTGCCTCCCCACTCCCCATGCCTGCCACCCCACCCTCTCCCACTTATTG
>NW_022196914.1:1379884-1398588 GCF_008632895.1 Mastomys coucha | reverse complement strand
TCTTCCCCACTTTCTCTTCTATTAGTTTTAATGTATCTGCTTTGATGTGGAGGTCCCTGATCCACTTAATCTTGCAACTGCTTGCAACTCAATTCAACTTGGTGTCTGATAAATTGACTAAACAAGATTTTCATTGATTAAGTGCAGCCAACTGCCCTGTTTTATTTTCCTATCCTGCTAAGTCCCTCTTTATTGTTGGCAATGGTTTCAATTACATTTCTTTTTCTTTTTAAAAAAAGATTTATTTATTATTATATCAAACTACACTATAGCTGTCTTCAGATGCACCAGTAGAGGGCATCAGATCTCATTTATGGATGGTTGTGAGCCACCATGTGGTTGCTGGGATTTGAACTCAGGGCCTTAGGAAGAGCAGTCAGTGCCCTTAAATTTCTAAACTAGTAAGATTGTTTTCTTGCTAGCATCGGCCAGCATGGCATCTTTTCTCTTTTCTACCAATAGTAAGTGCAGTTTTGGCTTATCCTGAT
Source organism: Mastomys coucha (assembly GCF_008632895.1). Classification (NCBI taxonomy): domain Eukaryota; kingdom Metazoa; phylum Chordata; class Mammalia; order Rodentia; family Muridae; genus Mastomys; species Mastomys coucha. Next base: position 1,398,100 of record NW_022196914.1, on the reverse strand, counting down.
CAACATAGCCCAGGATCTCTTTGCAACTCTAAAATACTATTAATTGCTGCAATGGTTCAGCACATGCCATACAAGATCTATAGTGCTATATAATGCTTTAAGTGTGTCTGTGCTGTGATTCGGAGCATGAGGCTTTAAGTCATTTCTTGGCTGACAAGCTTCATCTCCACAGATGAAAGGATGAAGCCTGTTATTACATATGTAACACAAGATCAGTTTTTCTCTAGACGGAGATGACACATTTCTTTGATTACTTCAAATCTTGAGTTCTTCCCGTGGTGTCTGCTTCAGAGTTAACAGTCAGTGAACCAGTATCTAAAGTGATTTCCAGAAAGAAGGGCTTATCCCCTAGAATAAAAGACTGCTGTCTTTATTCCGAAGACATAAGCTGTGGGTGAGCTATTCCCAACACCTTTACTCCTTATGAAGGGAACCGATGGGTAGAGAAGGACTGGAGGTATAACACAACAGTGATGGACTCTCTGAGCCTAGTGTGTATGTTTAAGATTTGGTATTGCACCGACCCAGAAAGACGCTTCCTCTGTTGAAAGGATAGTGTGGATACAGTGAATAGTTTCCAGAAATCTTCTGGTGATCAGACTCTGAAAGGAAGAAACCATTTGTGGAAACATCTGAGGAGTCTGATATATGCTAGTATGCTTATAGAGAAACAGGCTCACTGTGCTCCCCCTATGATGGGGACCCAGTGCTTAGAAGTGTTTGTTCACATTTTCACAGAGGAGTCTGGAGGCTAATGTGTGTTAAAAGTGACGCATTCACAATGGTGTATAGTCTGTTGACTTCCTTTTGCAACATCTAATTTTATTCAGATAAAGTTAACTTGATAAAACAGAAGGTGGATTTCCAGGTAAACAGAACTAAACAAAGCAAGGATGTTCCCACTTGTTGGCTGTGTATTGTGTGTGGTGTGTTATGTTTGTGTGTGGAGTGAGTGTGTATATGTTTGTATATGATGTATGTGTGTGTAATATATGTTTGTGGGTGGTGTATGCGTATGATGTGTATGGTATGTGTGTGTGGTGTGCATATATGTTTATATAGTATGTGTGTGTATGTGATATGTGTGTGGTGTGTGTATGTATGTTTGCATGGTGTACAAGCATGTGTGGTGTGTGTTTGTGTGCATGTGTGGTGTGTGTGTATGTGTGTGTGGTATAGGTGTGTTTGTATGTGTGTGTATGTGGTATAGCTGTGTGTGATGTGTGTATATCTGTGTATGTGATATATGTATGTATGTGTATGAGTGTGCATGAGTGTGTGTGCATTCCATACTCAAAATGCAACATTTCTTTTCTACAACTTAGTGGAGTTCCTACCTTCAACTATAGTCAGTAAGAAGGGAAGGCTTTGACAGAGTGGACTTTGACAGTTTTAAATGGACAAGAATAATTTTTAAAACATAAATGAGACTGCTTAAATAGACAAATGCAATATGAGTGTTGGGAGCCAGGATAAGACATAAATTAAAAACAACCCTTGCTCCCAGGAAGGGAATATAAGAAGGTTGGGAGGGAGAAAGTGAAGTGGGAAATGACATAATTGTAATCTCAAAAATAAGTAATTAAAAAGAGCTTGCTCCCCAATAGGAAAAGACTAATTCAGGTGAATGTAAGAGTTTCAGCTATGTGAAAATTAATGTTGCAGGTTTGTGTGTCAAGGTCAGCTACTCCGTCAAACTTCCTACACCAGATTGGTTTCCTCAATTTGCAAACACACTTTAGAGTGTTTCATACCTACAGTCTTCTTCTGGGGACATACAAATACACTCCGATCCGGATTGTTTTTGTCCTGGTTGACAAAGGCCCTTTGACTTTGTCAGACTATCTGAAACAAAAGAAAAGAGAGAAAAGCAGAACGTCTTTAAGAGTTCTGACTGCTAGGCTTGAACTGGGGAGAACAGGGTGTGGTGAAGGGTTCTCCTTTATCTGCCGGTTTAGTTCATTCATCATGGCCTGTTTAAATACCCTGTTGTGAAACATTCCATCTGGAAAGCCCTTTCCAGCTCACTCCCTTCGCTACTTTTCAGACTCAGTCTGTTGTTGAGCTTAGAAAACTAAAACAAAAAACTTGAATGGAGAGAGTCTTGTTCATTTGTCTTTCATATACTTATGGATCATTTGTGATGCTACGAGAGCCCTGCTAGGTTCTGAGACTGACTGAGAGAACTGTGTCTCACATTCTGTACCTGGTGGGGACAGACAGATGTTTGTCAGACAAACACAATAATACATAGAGAATTGCTAACAATATTAGTGATATTAAAAAGAAAGTGTGCAATCAGAAAAAATTGATGTTCTCCAGGAAGGTTGGGAACGGTGACCTGTATGTGGCAGGGAGGGGATGTGGAGATGGTTGGAAGCAGAGGGAATATCACGTATGAAAACGTTCTCAAAGGAGACAGTATGTGACTTTCCTGGAACTGAAAGGAGGCCAGTGTGGCTGAGCACAGAAAATCAAAAGCACACAACGAGATGTAGCTACAGTAGTATGTGATGGAAATTAAGGGCTCTAATATGGCTGCCCTCCTTTATTTCCCAACCAGTACATCTTTGATGGTTTCTAAGCAAGGAAGCACCAGACAACAGCAGGTCTAGATTTTGAAAACGAGATAGACTCTGACTTCAGTGGAAAACGAGTTTTGGAAAGGTATAGGGAAGAGGACTATGGTACATAATTTCTGGCATTATAGTGATTCATGTATAAAGAGATGCTAATTTAGAACAAGAGCCAGATGTGAAAGAAGAGAAATGTAGGTGAATTGCATGTGTGTATGTGGCAAACTAGAATGAAATATATTTGTATGTGTGTTAATCCTGTTAATATGTTGGTAAGTTATGTTAGCAATCAAGTTTAATTCTTACTGTCTAGTCTACATTCAAAAAGGCACTGGGGCCTTTTTTGAAAGAAGAAGTATCAAAGGATGGTTCATTTCAGGCAGGGAAAGATGAATCAAGATCTCTTTCTACTCCTACTGAGTTTGTGGTACTCTTAGTATATCCAAGCACAGTAGACTTAGAGGAATTTGGGTATTCCTGTTTAGAACTCTGTAGTGGTATGTGATAGTAAAGCCTTTACGTTTGGCTTTAAGTGAGAGTCATAGTAAAGCTTCTGTGTCTGGCTTTGAGTGAAAATGTTTCAGCAAAGCCTTTGCTACGTTCAGGTCAATCAGTAGAGGCTGAGAAGTTGTTTTGAGACTGTTTGAACCTTGAAGAGATGCTGTCTCTCTAGATAATCTGTTCTCAGTATTAAGTGAGAACGTGCAGCTGCACTGACCTTGGTCCTAGGACACACCTGGCAAACCTGGAGTTCCTCCTTTTGATTATGGCTAGCCATGGTCAAAAGGGACTGAGATTTGTATGGGCCATCTTCTCTCATGGGCAGCAAGGGCAAGATAATTTTGGTAGCTGGAACCTTTTCAAGTCCCAATTAACCTTATATAATGTTTGAATATAGTAACTGGAGTGAGCCAGCTTGGTGTTAGTCTTTTCCAAGAATGCCGAACCCCGCCCCCCCTGCTCTTTCAGAAAAATGAAGGCTTAGCATCTTGGTGAGCTTCTCTGTCTGCTGTGGTGCCTATGACCAACATCAATCTATAGAACACAGCAAAGAAATCTGTGCTAAGGATTAGATTCATTAAATCTGTTAGGAAACTATTAAGGCTGCCGATGTGAGTAGGATCTCAGGCATAAGATTGAGGAATGAGGTGATCTGGCAGATCTTAGTCTAAGACAGGAACCTGGGAAAACCAAGAAAACAACTAGTGGGGTAGGCACTAAACAAAATGACTTGTTTGCCAGAAGTTAGTTGTGTGCACCTTTAATCCCAGAACTCAGAAAGCAGAGGCAGGCAGATTTTGGGTCTACAGATTTGGGGTCTACAGATTATGGGTCTACAGAGTGAGTTTCAGGATAGCTAGGGCTACACAGAGAAACCCTATCTCAAAAAATTCAAAAATAAAAACCAACCAACCAACCAACCAAAACAAAACAAAACAAAACAAAAAAAAAACAAAAAACAAAAAACAAAAACAAAAAAAAACAAAAAAACCAACAACAACAAAAAACACCTGTTATGGTCTGACTATCTTTGGCCCAAGGAGTAGCACTATTAGGAGGTGTGTCCTTGTTGGGGGAAGCGTGTCACTCTGGGGGGTTGGCTTTGAGACCCTTTCCTAGTTTCTTGAAAGACAGTCTTCTCCTGGTTGCATTTGGAACAAGATGCAGAACTCTTTGCTTCTTCTCCAGCACCATGTCTGACTGTATACTGCCATGCTTACTGCTATGATGATAGTGGACTGAACCTCTAAAACTGTAAGCCAGCCCCAATTAAATGTTGTACTTTATAAGAGTTACCTTGGTCAAAGTGTCTCTTCACAGGAATAAAAGTCCTAAGACACCACTCAAAACTAAAACCCAAACTACCACCACCAACAACAAAATGATGAGTCTTGAAACAGAAGTAGAGAAAGTCAACATAGTTGAAACCTGCTGAAAGGTCAAAAAATACAAGGACACACATAAACACAAACAACATCTGTGAGACATAGCACTATGGGCATTAATTATGATAAGTGAGAAATCTGGTGGTGGTGGTGGAAGTAATGGCTTGGAAGTCTGATTTTTCAACAAGAATGAATGTAGCAGTTGATCCATGTACATACTGTATATTAGGATTTCATAGTTAACAAAACAGGAAAGAAGGAAGGGAGGGAAGGAAAGAACAAGGAGAGATGGGCAGAAAGAAGGAGAAATTTTAATGAAAACAGAGGAAGGAAGAGACAGAGGTTCTTGATGAATCTAAAAGGGGTTTGGTTTGTTAGTAATTCAGGAGAAAGGGGACATTAATTTGGATGAAGATACCAGACAGAACTGGAGAGAAGTAGTTACATTCAAGACGTTTGTCTCATGTGCATAAAATAGTATAACAATGGATTTATAATTGAAAGTAGGGGCAATCTCTTAAAAAGGCAACATGGATTCAGGAGACAGTAGGCCATACTGGTCTCAACGGGAAAATAAGGAAAGATCCCAAAAGAAATATGCTTGAGTAAAGATGAAGAACAGTAGTGTCCACATAGAGGAATGGGGCTAACATGGGAAGATGTATTCTCTGCAAGGAGATGCCTTGGTTGTCTTTGTTCCCAGTGAAAGCTACACAGAGGATGTATAGCATTGGATCTAAACCTGGCATCCCAAACATGTCAGATGAGTCAAACTTCCTTGAGCTGGATTTGATTCAGCAGCATCCACAGGACCAGAACGCCTTAGTGAACAAGTTAATTGTCAAGAGAGAAAATAAATAGCTATATGCTCCTTAAATTATGTAGCAGAACAGGAGAAGGGGCTCACAGGTTCTCACTCAGCCGTATTAATGGACAAGATTTGATAAAACAAGGTTTTTGTTAAAGACACAATGGAATACTGAAAACATCAGTTTTTTTCTTTGCTGCTATTTCCATTTACCACCATCATCTATTTTTGAATCCTCATTTCATCTGTCGAGATGTTGCCTGGAACATAGGTAAACCTGGAGGGTTGTAGCTCTAATATGATCAGTAATATGAATGCTGATGAGTGAGGACCCTCAGCTCTGTAGATGTATGATGATGTTCCCATTGCTTCTTACACAATTGTTCTGAAAGTGTCTTGACATTACTTGGATGTTTTGTTTTAGTTTTTTTTAAATCTTTTTCTTTCTTTTGACTAGAGTCTTTCTATTACTGTCACAGAAGACATTACGTATCAGGTATTTTATTTCCTTTATCTAGATATAATCCATCTCATGCTTTTTTATTTCCTTATAATTTAAATTTCCAAAGACAGAGTTGGCTATGTATGTATGTATGTATGTATGTATGTATGTATGTATGTTTGTATGTGTCTATCTAGCCAAATTTGATCTTATGAACAAAGTGTTCCTCAGAATATCTTAACTTTGGAAGCCTGAAATGTCCAACCACACCTCTTCTGATACTCATATTACTTATCATCATTATGATTAGGAGCCTGTGATCCAAGACACAACATTCACCTGAAGTCCTCACCAGTTCCCACAGGGTCTACTTAAAGTTAGTTGAAAGGTTAACTTTCTCTATTTCCTTCAAATATTATGAGATCCCAGAAGAGAAGAAAGGACAGGGCAGCAAGGCACACAGGGAGTTAGCAGAGCTGATGCATACACTAGGTCTAATTTTCCCTCTCTGTGTTTCTGTTCTTTTCCAAAGTGAAATTAGCCTAATATCTTATCTCAGATGCATCCTCAAGAATTCCGATTAAAAGTGAGACATTATTCAAAAGTACAAATATCAGATGCTTTCTCTCATTTGAAGAGATCTAAGTGGAAAAGAGTGGACACACAAGAGGGTAGTGAACAGATGAAAAACAGATAATAATGTATTTTCTGTCATATGTAGGATTTAGATTTAGATTTATCTATACCTATGAATATGAAGAAGGAAGAATGAGAGAGAGAGACAGAGAGAGACACAGAGAGAGAGGGAGAGAGAGAGAGAGAGAAAGGGAATGGGGTGGGAAATGGGTACAAATATGAGCCAGAAACATTGATGCACATAAATGAAAACATAATTAACGAAAGCCATAATTTTGGACATAAACTGCAAAACTCAGTTTAAGGAAAGCTGAAAAATGGAAGGCTGGGCACATGCTCAGTTGGTAGGGTGCTTGACACACAAGCAGGAGGACCTGAGTTGGGATCCCCAGCACGGTGACAGAGAGCTGAAAGTGACAAGGTGTTCCTGTATTCCCAGGGGAAGTAGAAACACAAAGATTCCCCGACCTCTCTGGTTGGCGAGCCAAATGGGAACCAAATAGATGAGCTACAAGTTTGTTGAGAGGTCCTTTTTAAAAAGCATAAGAGGGACAGTGGCGGAGGAAAGTATCAGTATCAACCTCTGGCCTCCATCTATGTGGACATCCGCGTGCATAAACACCCACTTACATGCATTAATGCCTAACCTTTCCCGCCCCTCTCTGTGTGTGTGCCTCCAAAAAGTAATTAGACATTATTTGACAAAGCTAGCTACCATTGTTATTATATAGATTGATCCAATATATAAACTGTCAAAATAAAAAATGGACTTGCTTTTAAAATGAAGGTTTTTAAGTAGTCAAATAAAAGTGATTTTTCAAAACCCATTTTAAAATTAGTTGTGGATGAAAGCAGTTAGAAGATTTAGGGAAATGTGAAAATTCATACTGTTCTCTAGTCAGTTGTTTCAAAGATATGTCTGTATTTTTCTTCTCTACAAAACAATTTTTTTTCAGCTCCAGCGATGCAGGATTCAACAGGGGAGGTTTCTTAAAATTTTATATTGACTAAAAACTTAAAATTGGTACATAAAGTGTGGTCATAGTTGTGGTGTTCCATGGGACATTTTGTACAAGCACAAATTTGTGTGGAAATCAAGGTTAAAAGATCTATTTCTTTGTATTCTTTGTTGTAAAAATATTTGAATTTCACTCTAGCTGGGAGTGTTTTAGACAAATACCAGACACCAATTTCTTTTTGGTTCAGTAACATCAATGTTAGGAAGGTGGGGCTTGGGCAGATTTTTAAGGATGCTACGTAGCACTAAAAGACATCATTTAGAGAAGCTGATATAAGGAGAAACAGATGATAGACTAAAAGAATTAGAAAACTTCAGATACAGGTAATGAATGCAATGCCTATTTATAGGTTTCCCACTATTTTCTACTGGAACCATAACTTTCAGTTATTATCAGTTCTATCTTGTTACATGAGAGATCTCGGACTCTGTGTAACTCTTGAAGTTTGCTATTGGGAAGGAAATTGAACTCACCTTCTAAGATGTAAACACTTACTTGGCCAATAAGGTATTATCTCACCATCTGCACAGGGTAAATGAAGCTTCCCCTTTCATTCTAGCATCTGCCTGAGCAGTAGCAATGCTTTGGATACTGAATTACAGACCCCGTGGAGCCAAACCTTACAGAATCGCAAGTCCCTGCTCACCTTTTTCACAGGTCAATGAACTTGAAAGGGGGGGTGTCCAGGAGTCTCCCTCGCATGTATACCTTGATGGTCCAGCAACAACAAAGCCTCTGGGGCATGTCAGCTGAATGGATTCCCCAATCTTATACACTCTCTGAAATGGGGAGATGGTCAGGACATCCTGAACAACGGGCTTGAGGCACTCGGTCCCTGCAGGGGAAAACAATATCTCAGATGTGTTGAGTGGAGCAGAAGAGTCAACAAATACAAGCAGACGATGTGTGACCAAAGAAGTGATGCTAGTGAGAGTTACTGCGTTTGGTCAGCTGTGGCTCTCCTCAGAAACCCCACTAAAACAAATACTTTAATCCTGACAGCAAAGGATTTGCTGAGGAGCTGACCCCACATTAAACTTTGGTCATATCTTTTGAATATTTTTTTTTTCTCTCAAGAAATAATTTCTTCTACCTCTTGAGTTTTTTATCCTTAAGAATTTATTTATTTTTTTAAATTTTATCTGTGTGTGTATTTGCCCATGCATGTGTGTGTGTGTGTGTGTGTGTACCACAGGTGTGCCTGATGCCATGCCTAAAAGGTTGCCCATCTTCTGTGAGCAGCTACTGAACCATCCCTCCACTTTCCTTTTGTGTTTTTCTTAAGGTAAGTCACAACTCTGTGAGTGACAGACACAGACCATTTTAGTTGACAGTGCTCACAGCTCAACGTAAGTGATCCTGGAAGGTGTTTGATGTCCCTTTTTTGAGTCTTGCTTGAATCTCAGTTTTTAACCTTCCAACAGCATGGGTAGTCACAGAAAACACATGTTTGACTCAGTCTTTTCCGGTAAAGGGTGTAATTGCACCCTCCAAAGAATAGTGGTTTGGGGACTTTGGCATCTTATACAAAATCCCAACTCCAAGGACTACCTTTTTAAGATTTATCCATTTGTTTCAGTCTTTACATCACCCAAGGCAGATACCCATGGTTAGATAAGTTTTCTGGTTCCATAAATTTGTTTTTAGAGGCAATACCTCATAGTGCTATGTGTATGAGGTTAATATGCAAGGGCAGGAGAGCTGAAATCTGGTGTTGTGAAATATAATGTTAGCAAATGAGCCCCGTTTACTGCTTCACTAAGTCTTTTCACCACTGTTGCTAAAAAAATTCACTGAACTGAACTGACTTTGCTCTATTTGTATTGGGCACATCCATTCTGCAGGGGAGTCATGTAAATGCTGTGCTTGCCCTCTGCTCACGTTGGCATTCGACGTCTCCTTGCCTCCAGGTTCTGTCTGGTAGACACCTGAAGTACTGGTATCCAACAGCTTTGAATCCAGTAAGACATGAAATTTCAACTTCCTCCCCAACTGAGTAGAGTTTCTTCTCATTCTAGAATTAAAACAGAAAGGAAAAATTGTGAATATGGTGAATTATCATCTCTGGATACCTTAGGGTCTCTCTGGATTCTGCCCAGTGCATACTTTTGGTATCTACTCAACTGTCTTAAGATTCTACTTCCTAAATTCAGCCAAAATGTCTTTTCATTCCTCCTCTTCCTCTTTCTCCTCCTCTTCCTCTTTCTCATTTTTGTTCTTGGATAACTTTTTAGCTTTTCATTCTCTGAATTAATTGTTCTGCCTTAAACTAATTACATATTTTGTAGTTGAATTTCCCTCTGCTTTTGAGTATGATGGTACATGCCTTTAATCACAGTATTTGGGAGGCAGTGGTAGTAGAATTCTGTGTTTAAATCCAGCCAGGACTACACAATGGGACTAGTATGCCTTACAGGTTATAGACAGGTTGCCTTTTCTACCCGAGCTTTGTGTGCTTCTGGGGTCTGTGGAGAGCTGAGCAAGCCTCCTTGGGGTCTTGCTACCATGGACAAAAACAAAAACAAACAGATGGCAAAACTTGCTCCTTGGGGCTTGCTGTGTAAGTACATCAACCTGGTTTTTAATCTTCCCCACCAATGTAAAATTCAGATGTGGTGACAACATCTGTAACTCGAGCATTGGTAGTGGGCAGAGACAAGAAGTTCTTTTGGGGTTTGCTGGGCATTCATTCTAGCCACTGAGTCGAGTGTAGTCTAGTCTAGTCTAGTCTAGTCTAGTCTTCTTCCTGGTTGAGTGAGAAACCTTGTCTCAAAAATAATAAAGAAGAAAACAACAGAGGAGGGCATTTCAAGTTGTCCTCAGGCCTCCATGCACACCTGTATATACACATGCACAGGCGTGCACATAGACATACAACACACACACACACACACACACACACACACACACTCAACCAAACAAAACTCTATATTTGTTGATTGCCTTCTGTTATGGGTTGACTGGGAAACATTCCTTGCAGGTTTATCTGTTTGAACACTTGTTCTCTAGACAGTGGTATTGGGACGGGAGGTTCAGAAATCTTCAGGAAATGGAGTTTAATGGGAGTGTGCTCTTGGGATTCAGGTCTTAGACCTTATATCCAGTATATACTTTCCATCTGGGCTCTGTGTGCTTCCTAGTCTGTAGAGATGTGAGCAGGCCTCCTCAGGCTCTTGCCACCATGGACAGAGCTTCCCTTGCTTTTGCCTATTCAGCTACAACCATGCTGTTGCCTATTCAGCTACAACATTCCCATCCAAAACTGTGAGCCAAAATATATCCTCCCGGAGTTAATTCTGTAAGTAGTTGTTCAAGGATTTAGTCATATTCATTTTTCTCCATACACATGTTTGCTCAAACATGGGCCACAGCAATGAGACGCGACATGACAAAAATACCCAATGTTGCTAGAAAAGAATAGCTTTATGCTCACAGTGTCACTGCTGTTCATTGCCTAACCATCTTACATTTATAAGAAGCATGTGCCATTCCTAGAAGCTGATTAGTCATTATATATTACCCAGATAATGGATAAGGCATTGTCTTATGGGGACTCACTAAAAATTGCAAGATAAAAACTGGGTCTTGCACTTCTTAAACTATTAGTTAAAACTAACTCATGCTACTATCCTCCTGTCATTTTGTTCCCAAAATAAGTCATTGCTTTGAACTCCGGTCTCCATTTCGCCCATGAAACAATAACATATACAAATATGTTGTAGTTTGTGAGCTCAGATGGCAGAGAGATTCTCAAACACTTTTACTCTCCAAACTCCATAACTGTCTGTTAAACTATTATTTTGTTTGTTTGCTTGGTTTTATTTTTTGAGACAGGATCCCACTGTGTGGTCTTGGCTAGCCTGTAAATCACTATGAACATCAAGCTGGCCTTGAACTTGCATAGATCCACTTGTCTCTGCCTCCTGAGTGTTGGGATTAAAGATATGCTCTATCACACTAGGTTTAAATAACTCCTCCTAATACATAATTGATCTAGTCTATGGGACTTGGTTACAGCAGCTGGGAATGGAGCAAGGGGCATAATCTAATTTTAAAAAAAGATCCATAAGCATAATGAATTTCTTTTTAAAGCCTCAGTGGGTTTTTAAAATTAAATAGCACAAATTTTAACAGTTTTAGCATACAGCTGGTGTAAACATGTTAAACATTATTTAGGTAGCTGGATATGACAATATATAATTTTGATATTGATATTCTATAGCAGTAACTAGAAAATGTTTTTCTATAAAGGGCTTGTATTAGTCAGTTGCTGGTCATAAAAGTATCTGCTCTAGTTATTCATATTTTCTATTATTTCATGGAAGCAGTCATAGGTAATATGTAAATAAATTAATATGGCTGTGTTGTAAAATTTATTTTTTTAAATGTAACAAACCAGATTGATCCCGTAGACTGTCCTTTGATGATGCCTGTTCTAAAGGATTGCTCTCTGCTCTGTGGCTTCCAACCTAGCAGCATTAGCCCTATATGGATATTTGTGGATATTATCTTTTTGAGGCCTCCCTTGAGAGTTTGTGAACCAGATTGTGGGAATGGAAGTGGCTGCTCTGTGTTTTAACATGCCTTCCATTGCATTGGTGGGACCAAGACCTCTACCCTGGAATAAAGACTGATTGAAATGACCTCCTTCGAAAATGCCTCTTCTTAGGACCACAAGGCATGGTACAATAGAACATGCAGCATAGGCTATCATTCATGGACATCTATGATGGTGATCTTGGAGATTTATATGTTATTGAGTTTTGATAATATATATACTATTTGAAAAAGATGAATTTAAAGGTTTTATTCATTTAAAAAATGTAAAATGGCCAGAGAGCATGCCTTTTGTGATCAATTTTAATGTTATATATTTCCTAAAGAATTCAGTTTAAAGCCACAGGCTCATGTGACAAGACTCATATCTTATAAATAGCATAGAAACATATTGTGACTTAATGAAAAGGATGGAAATTTAAAAGATGTTAGAATTGTTTTGACTGCTCAAGGGTCTACAAATTTCTAACCTAACCAGTCAATGAAGGCTAAACTCTAATGCTTATGTGCAAGTCACCTTTATGTCCTGGGGAATGTGCCTTAGAGTCAGAAGAAAACAGACAGGTTTTAGTTGTAAACTGTTATAGCCATCCAAAGCTACTCTGTGCTGAACCTCCATTCTTTACTCAGACAGTCTGCCACCTTCTTATAAGGCCGGAGCAGTTCAAAGGAAACCATCACAGGGTTCCTCCTTGACTGACAGGCGTGAAGATACCCCAGGGTATTCAAGATAAAAGGGTATTGTTCCAGCATTTCTGGATGTTCCTTTGTACTTTTGAGTCAGCATAATATTAAAGTAGGAAAATAACAACTCCAATTAAAAGAAAACCCATATGTTTCAAGTCCTCCTTTTGAACTTCAAACCAAGAGTTACCATCAGGACACTCACCCAGACAAATGCATTTTCAGGGAGAGGTGGCCGAGAACACCCTGAATCTGCTTCTGTCTCAGCAAGGTCTATCTCTTTCATTTCTTCATTATCACTGATACATGGTTGTCCACTAAAAGGGAAAGAAATAAATACGTGCGTGTGTACACACGTACATATATTCATGCATGCGTGTATTAAAGCAATATGGCCAATCTGTTTACATATTCATCATATACTGATACTGATTAAATAGAGAACCTACTACTTAGTGAGCTAAGGGTAGTAGCAGATTTTGTGCTTCATTAGTATTTTGTGTAGGCACATATAAAATTCTAAGCATTTTCCAACTAACAGCAGTAAATGCAAACAGTGATCCTTCTTCTCCCTCACACCCAACCTTACACATTTTGCATTATTGAGAATGTACAGTCTTCTTCTTGCCAGTGCTTGCCCTCACAGCGCTGCCCTCCTTGCTGTGGCGCAGGGTTATTACACTCCCGGGTTCTTGATCTCCTATAAGCAGCATTGCATGCACTCCAGGAAGACCAACAACCCCAGTTTCCATCTACTGCATCTGTAACAGAGGAAGACCCATAGCCATCCTGGTGCAAGAAAATCCATCTACTGCATCTGTAACAGATTAAGACCCATAGGCATCCTGGTGCAAGAAAATCTGTGCTTTGAGACTCAGGCAATCTGCTCTCCTCACTTTGGCTCTGTGAGGTGCTTTGTGGGATATTATAGCTTTGCAGTGTGGGCTGCAAGAAGCCCTGATGGAAGGGGTCTGATACATTGTCTGATTCCTTTTCCAGTTCGCAGAGGCATGAATAAAATGGCAACAGATAGAAATCGCTTAAATTATCAATAAATATATCAGTGATGTATCACACATACATGCATATATATATATATACACACACACACATACATACTTACAAAACCATGTTTTGCATATATACATATAGATGTACAAATATGAAAATATTCTAAACAATATTGGGTTTCATGTAGGAATGGCCTCCATAGTCTAATATATTTGAATGACTATTGATCAGGGAGTGGTGTACTACCTGAGTGTGATCCTATTGAAGGAAGTATGCTTTGAAGTTTCAAAAGCTCAAGCCAGGCCAGAATCTCTTCTTGCTGCATTTGTATCTGGATGTAGAACTCTTAGCTACAATGTCTGCCAGCATGTCTCTATGCTCCCACTATGCTGATAATGGACAAAACCTCTGGAACTATAAGCAAGCCCCAATTAAGTGCTCCCTTTCTAAGGGATGTCATGGGCATGATGTATCTTCACAGCCATAGAACATTGAATTGACTAAGACAGAAGTGTGTATCAAATCACATTCTTATAGTTAGTAGAACATATCCTCATTCATAGACCTCATTTTTTTCTAAGAAAAATCTGAGTTAGTTTATTTAGCATATGGCTTTGCATATGGCTTAATTTACCCCTTATTATAAAACAAGCTTATACATTATAACACACATACTAATATTCTTCTCTGGTAACATGTGATGGTAACATGGTAGTTTGAACAACCAATGTGCCCCATAGTTTCTGGCATTTGAATATTCGATTTCTAGCTGGTACCCTTGTTTGGGGGAGGCTTGGGAAGTATGTCTTTATTGGAAGAAGCTTATTACTGAGGGAGGACTTCTAAGTTTCAAAAGCTGTGTGCTGCTTCCAGTGTTTTTCTCTCTGCTTCCTGGGTTTATAACATTTCAACCCTCTGGAAATGTAACCCCCCAGGAAACTCTCTATTCTCTCAGCTGCCTTGATGTTTTATCACAGCAGTAAAAGAATAACTAAGACACAGTATTATGCATTTATTTTATAATGTCTAATATAGGCATTATACTATGAGTCCTTTATGTATTAGAACACCATTAAACACACACATGTGTACACACACACACACACACACACACCTCAACCTCAAGTAATAATAGAATTAGCCTTTTTGGTTGGATAACGATCTTGTGTAACTTGGAGAGGTTAGATAATTATTCCAGTATTACTCAGCTCAAAGGTTGTAGCAGTGTCTGGCATTGTTTGTCTTTGGCATGCAATATTTGGAAGCTTGTTTACAATGTGAGGTTTGCTAGTGAGTTTTATTTTTGTAAAATTCATCAACCTATAATATATATTTTGAGGAGAAAAGGTACTGACCCCACAATCAGTTCCTGATACTTACCAGATTTGTAATCCGGGGACCGGCGCTCACAGTTGTCACCGTAGGTGCCGCTCTGGCACACACACAGGCATTCTGTGCCTGAGAGCCTGGGGCGGCCATTATTTGGACATGGAGCACACTTGCAAGGGTCAAACTTGGCTGCATACTCTTGAAGGGCTTTCTTGAGGTTGTTCCGTTTTGTCACTGCACACGGGATGTTTCTGACCAAGTCGGTGATTGGGGCAAGCTGCGAGCAGGTGACAGATACAGCTCTGGTCTCTTACACTCAGGCAGTCAGTGTTTTGCCAGCACTATCTAGTTCTCATCATATTGTAAGGAAAAATTAAAGCTTTAAACCTGTGCTGACTAGGAAGAAAAGTCATGGGCCTAAGAATCCATCACAAACTGGCCACATAGGCCTGGGAAAGAGCAAACAAGTTGTTAGATATCATAAGAGCTGGCAGGTCAAGAAGACATAAAACTATAAACATAGAGGAAAACATGTCCAGGCAAACGAGGACATGTCCAAGGCCCAGGCCTGCAAAGACGTGCCTGGCAGACACTAAATAATGGACCATCTGGTCCTCTCAGATATGGTTTAAGGTCAGATGCTTTGTTAACTCAGATTAACACCAACCTTAGGAATTTTCCACTCTGTTCTACACATAATAGTTAATATTTGAACTAGCCAATCATGTATGACCACACTGATTCCTTTGTTCCCTCAGACCTTTTCCCTATAAAAACCCCTAACTTTCAAGCCTCATGGTCGGCTCCATTATCTCCTGCGTGAGATAACTGTGGTGCCGAACCAGGGCGTCCTGAAATTAAAATATACCTCTTATAATTACATCAAGATGTGGTCTCTCGTGATTCCTTGGGTGTACGTCCTCCCGAGATTTGAGTGGGGGTCTCCCCAAGGGGTCTTTCAATATCAATGCTTAACAGAAAAAAAACAACCCACATTCCCAAGGAATTATTAGAGAATTATTATAGTATAGTCGGCTGGCTGTTGAGCCAGGACAGGAAAGCCTAGTGCCTGCGGGCAGGAGCAAACTGTGTAGAATTAACCATCCCTGCAGATCTGCTGTGAAGGAAGCCACATGTTACTTATTTAGGCTTGCATCCTGTTGTTTATTAAGCATCAAACATAAGCAGCGAATGTTCTGAGTTAGGCCACCAAAAACTACCAATGCTCATTAGTGCTCTGTTGTTAGCTCATTATCTTTGACTCAGGTAGGAGGTCTGGAGAAGATGAGGGGAGGTTCCCTTGCCCTCCGTCTAAGGATGCACATTGACTTTTGTTGGAGTAAGATGAGAAAATGCACAGTGGGAGGAAATGGAGAGGTACTCTTGCCAATCATGTGAGTGGGAAGATTGTAACAAAGCAGGCAACAGTGGCAAGAAGAAAAACCTGCTCGCTCTGTAACTTTCTATAAAGCCCAAAGGCTTTATGGCATGTGTGCTACAATGTTGTTCATCTGGGCAGCTGGCCTACTTCCAATCATAACTCCTGGAGCCACATGCTTTTCTGCTGCATGTAAATGATCCCATGTTCGTAATGATCCAATGTTCTATCTCTATTTAAATGAAATCGACAGAATATCTTTGGGGTGCCTTTTAAAATGCAGTTATGCCATAGGCAAACCTGACTTCAGATGACTTAATGCTATACAAAGGATCCCATGAATGACAAAACTCACCTTTTTGTCTAATTATAACAAATACAAAACTGGAAAATTGAATTGATGGTGATTGAGGTTGGAAACCAAATGGATCTAAAATTTTCCTCATGTGCTCACAAGGTAGAGTTGCATGAAACCCACAAACCTTTACTGTTCCATAGTGACATGAAGAGCGCTTGCTTTTTCCCTGCAAGTGTGAACAATTTTATTCACCAAATCTCCTTTCTCAGTATTTAATGTATGTTAGCAATTCTAAATCCTGTCCTAGAACACTCACTTAAATTGTAAAAGCGATAAGTGTGCAATTTAACATGTTTTCTAAAATGCATCGTGAGTGTATATTGAAAACAGACATTCTGTCTATCACCTGAAAAGGAAATGGAAAAGGGAATGGTGTGGAATGCAGTTTGGGTTGGTGAACTCTCGACCCCTCTTACCCTCAGAACTCTTCAGTCTTACCTCATAATCAACCACAGCAGGGTTTTCCTTGACGGATTCTAACCACTCAGAAAAGGTCCTCTCTTCTGGACCAGAGGCACCCTTTTCCCAAGCCAAGGCTGCTGCCTGTTGACTCCTCCCGCCCTGGACCAGGGATATGGATTTCTCTGCTCCCTGCAAAAAGGAACCTGCAAGATGATTCAAGAAAATGATCCATTTAATTTTATTGAAAATTCATACTTCAAAGACGAGTCAGTTTTCTCAGGAGGGCAATGTAGATAGCACAGTCAGGTCCTGCCAAGAAGTAAGCTTTGAGGAAAATGTGAGAGAACGTTTCTTATCTCTATACATCAATTAATAATACAAATTACAGTAGTGGTGCCAGTGGCACCATTTAGTCAGGGAACACACCAGGCTCTTCACACACATTATCCTATATAATTGTCACGATGACGCTAAGTAGATATTAGTGTCACTGTGGATACTGAAGCTCAAAACAACTTGTTTTGAAACACATAGTTAGCAACAGGCAGCCGTGGAATGCACACATACCCTATTATCCAACTGCTCTCCTCTTTATGTTTTGAAGCCAACTTCCTAGCTTTGAATTTATATTCTCCTATGTTTGGAGTCTTTGAAATAACACAAACCATGTACCTTCTACTGCTACACTAGAAACTTAGAAATTCCAGACTAAAAAAATGTGATGGAATGTTTATAGACTTAAAAATATAAACATGGATGGGGAATCAATCAAGAGAAATAGACTGAAGAGAATGACAACCAGAGAGATATGGCTGGGAGTCAGCAGCGTTACCCAGGTCACTAGAGATTTTCAACCTTTGGGCTGTGTGTGTCCCTTTGGGTGTCGAATAACCCTTTCAGAGGGGTCACCTAAGATCATCAAAAAAAACCCCACAGATGTCACACACACTTTGTGTGAAGGCGGTATCTGAGGCGTAAACTTCAAAGAAAGTCAGTCTCCTGCCTCCGCATTGTCTCCTGGCACCCCAAACTCAGAGGTGGCCCAGATATGTCGTCGTACTAGTGTGCTAGGAACTCACCAAGATATCATATTCTTACTGCTAGCAAGAGAAAATTCGGACATTGCTTTC